>NC_054704.1:69010434-69167934 GCF_016097555.1 Gigantopelta aegis
GTGTGCTGGAAGTAAAGAAAGAAATGTTTTGTTTAACGACGCACTCAACACATTTTATTTACGGTTATATGGCGTGAGACATATGGTTAAGAACCACACAGATATTGAGAGAGGAAACCCGCTGTCGCCACTACATGGACTACTCTTTTCGAATAGCAGCAAGGGATCTTTTATATGCACCATCCCACAGACATGATAGTATATACCACGGCCTTTGATATACCAGTTGTGGTGCACTGGCTGGAACGAGAAATAGCCCAGTGGGCCCACCGACGGGGATCGATCCCAGACCGACCGTGCATCGAGCGAGTGCTTTACCACTGGGCTACGTCCCGATCCTAGGAAGTAAAGAGCTGATTGCAATCAGTAAGCTAAACAAAAAAAAGGGAAAATTGATTTTTTATTATTTATTTTTTTAAATATCCACGTCATCTTGTCAGAACAACGTTTGTGTAGTGACGATATGCTTTTGTTTGCAATCAAACGAAAATCTTTTTGAACAATGCCTGATAGTAATCTGTTTCTAGTCACTGTAATTGATTTTTATTATTAAATTTTAAAAAACAGATTTACCGACATGTGTCTGTTGTAGATATGTTCTTTAAAGATCAGTCCAAATGTATAGATTCTACGTATCTACAACACATATTCACACATCTGGCTGTTAAAACCAAATATACATGTATTCACTTCTTAAAACAAATTATATATTTTTTAAAACAAACATACATTTTTATAATATATACAAAAAACAACAACCATGGTGTCCATATTTTAAAAAACAAATATTACGTGTATATTACCATTTTCCAGTTGCCATTCCAAATCGGCCAGTTTGAACAGACTCACAAATGTTGAGTATTCGCTATGTTGTGATAAATATGCTAAAGCATTTCTGTGGTCTGCACCCGATGCCGAGGCCCACAGTGAAACGCACAAGACAAATATGAACATAATAAAACTGTAATTTGTCGAGTGGTTGTAACTACTGTCTGGTCGACAACTGTTAACATTCGCCTTATCGGAACACTCCTCGTAGCAGATTTTATCAGACAAAACTTGATGTTTTATCAGACAAAACTTGATGTTTTATCAGTTACGTTTTGTTTTGTTTTGTTAGCATAGTCAGGTTTTAGGTGTTTTCTTCTCCTTTTTTTTCTCTTTTTTTCCCCTCCCCCACCCCCCCCCCTTTTTTTATATCCAACTTCACATATATCAGTCGTGACCGTTGATGTTCAACTGTTGTATATGTTCAGCTCATTACATTAGTTGTTTGTTGATTTTGTTTCAGAAACAGGTCGATTTAGTCTTCTGTCTATTGAACGTTCCAAAGCCTCTCATTGTGTAAGACGGGTAGGCCTAATTATACTGAAACAGGTTAATATGAGGACACCAATTTGATGAACGTAAAGTTTGTTTTATTTAACGATGCCACTAGAGCACGTTGATTTTTTTATCTTATCATCGGCTATTGGACGTGAAACATATGGTCATTCTGACACTGTTTTTTAAAGGAAACCCACTGTCGCCACATAGGCTACTCTTTTACGACAGGCAGGCGCAAACCATGGCCTTTGTTGAACCAGTTGAACTGGTGTAACAAAGGCCGTGCTATGTGCTATCCTGTCTGTGGGATGGTGCGTATAAAAGATCCCTTGCTGCTAATCGAATGAGTAGCCCATGAAGTGGCGACTCCGGGTTTCCTCCCTCAATATCTGTGTGGTCCTTAACCATATGTCCGACGGCATATAACCGTAAATGAAATGTGTTGAGTGCGTCGTTAAATAAGCCATTTCCTTCATTGATAATTAAGATAACGTGAAATAAAACATCAAATAGGCACTGTCGTCCCATCTTATTGAGACCCTGATCACTACTATCAAGTCCATTAATCATCGGCCGGACATCTATTTAAACAAAAACATATATATCAATTCTAACTGCCAATTTGATTTAAATTCTTAGATATGAAACAGGTAGGAAGGTTGTTTTCATCAGATATGTTCAGTTACGAACGTCATTAGAAGCGTCTTATAAAACAACATATAATATATTAACGTTTATTTCAAATTTCATTGTTTTAATACTGTCAGCGAACATGAATCATCATACAAAAAGCGTGTATCATTTCAACGTTTATTTCAAATTCCAATGCTTAAGTTTAATGTTTTCAGTCAAAATGTCTATTAACTGACAATAATTAATATGTCTAGTATTTTTCAAATAACCGGAAACTCCTGGAGAACACCCTCTGTTACGTACTATGCCATGATTTGTTTTAGTATTGACATCCCATCTTTTTAGGATAGGTACGACCATCAGGCCCAAGTTCAGCCGGCAAACGTTTCGCTAACATTCACGAACTATTTGATTGGTTCCCAACGTGACCATTTGGTTTACCGTAAAGCACATAATGTAATATCAGGAAAAACTGTCTAAGTGTGCTGTTTTCCCCCAATACTACTGAATGACAATGATGTGTCACACCCACTGATCGCATGGACAAAATCGAAGTTACTTTGCCTTTTGTTATCCTAGGCTAGCTGCAATATCATGAGCTGGTATCATCCTATAGTTTCTCTTCATGTCATAAACAATACATGGTTATCAAAAGATAAAGTATGGAAATTGCAAGGACCACACCATCAGTGTCAGCTGATGTGATCAGTACTTTCTTATCTTATAGTCATTATGTGAACAACGGAGACCATGTAACAGTATAGTCTTTTGGTGGCTTTTTACATAACCACATGGTGCCAGGTCCTCGTTAAAAAAACAAAAAAACATACCATCCATTAAACTCATGCCAACAATAATAATAAATAAATAAATAAATAATGAAAATGAGTTAACACCATTAGTCTACCACCTAGTCGGTTCTTGTAATACCGATAAAAATCACACTAACTCCCTCATTTCCTATTCTAACATAGACATTGGTAGGTAACAACGATTGGGGTAGGTTGGGAGCAGCTAAATATATATTAATTTAATTTTCAACTAGGATAGCCCTTGGAACAATGCATTACCTTTAGGATTGAGGTGGGGGGAGGAGGTTTCTCTGCCTCCCTCTTCCCACCCCTTTGAATTTAACGACATCATTCTTGGATGTGTACTTTCTCCTGGACTATCCAGGTTCCTGGCGGTTTCGGAGTTTTTAAACACTAACGCATATGTTTTACTATTATAACTGTTTTTGATAACTTTACTTAGATTTTATTGTTTAGTTTATCAATTTCCATACATTCGAATTGTGTTTGGTCATCCTGGTGGTTTTAATATCACAAAATGCATTTCTCATATTTTTAAAAACGCACGTGCGTCTGAGAAGTAACAATTATGGAGTCGAATTTTAATATATTTTTAAAGGGTATTTCAACATTTCAAAGTCACAGACTAAATGTTTCATTCAACTGTAACTTTATCCAAATGTGTTACAGGTTTGTAGATTAGCTAAACTTAGTGTTAATTTTCACAGGTTGAAACTAGGGTATGTCCCTTTAAGCCCAGGATGTCTGAACCTTGAATGAATGGTAACCTGAACCTTACAGATACATCATCAGACCACAGGCAATTCAACCACTATAAGTAAACTTGCTACTTGCTCAGTGGTCTAGTGGATAGCTGCTAGACAATCAAGCTGACGACAGTGGTTCAAATCTCGTTAAAGCTGGCTCAAACTTTCATTTACTTTTCTCATTTATCACCCTCTGCCTAACATTCTCATTATCTTAATATAAAATACTTTCCAATTTCTTCCACGATTTCAATCTGCTTCGACCTTTTCTGTCAGCTTTCCTCAAACTCTATCTTCTGAGCTCTCTACACTATCGCCTACCTGTCTCAACTTCCTCCATGGGTGCAGTCTCTGTGTATTTCCCTGCACCCACCTGGCATCCTCGTCCTCTGCCGCTAATAAAGCTGGTCTGACCCACGGCACTAACTAACGACCGCCGGAAGTAGGGGAGCATAGTAGGTGTTTACAAGTGCCTCTTAACAATGTCAGAAGTAACTACTGAATAGTCTTCGAAGTGGACAGACTAAGCCCACAGCTAAAAGCTGATGGTGAATGACATGTGTGTGGCACGGATAGCCACAAGAGATAAGCACCTGTCGCCGTTGGAGAGACAAGGACTGGGATGTGAAGGTGGAAACTAGGAGGAGTTGTCAGAACGGGAAGAAATGAAAAGGAATTCAAAGGAGTAAGAGGAAAATCGGCAGTGGGATTAAAAAAGAAAGAAAAAACAACAACAAACAAAAAACCCAGCAGTACCTTATTGTCAAAAGAATCATGGCCATATATTATTTACTTTACGCATAGCCATTAAATAAATAAATTTGCTACTTTAATGTCGAAAGAATCATGGTCATATACCATTTACGTTACGCATGGAAGTATGTACATACAAACATCAACATGATTTGAAGAGCGGTGCAAGGCGGTGGCGTTGTTTTCATTTTCACTTGCTTGATTATGTCCAGTCGATTAAAAAGCGAAAAGTCAACAAATTCAGTCTAACAACATGACGCTGGTACTTCGTGGTGCCTGGTAAATGTACCGTACTGTGCTGTTGTTACAACACACTGGCAAGGGATCATGTTGAGCACATAATACAATTCCTGTAAACAAAGACGTCATTTTGCATTAGCGTAAAACATCGTTGAAGAGTATTAAACAGTTGTAGTGACTGGTGAACATGGGATTTAGAAATTGGATATATGCTTGGGGGTTAAAGAAATTTAACGTTTGTTTTGTTTAACAATACCACTAGAGCATATTTATTTATTTATCATCGGCTTTTGGATGTCAAACATTAAGTAATTTTGACATTTAGACTTACAGAAGAAACCCGCTACATTTGTCCATTAGTGTGGGCGAGACGTAGCCCAGTGGTAAAGCGTTCGCTTGATGCGCGTTCGGGTTGGGATCGACCCCTGTCGGTTGGCCCATTGGGCTATTTCTCGCTCCAGCCAGTGCACCACGACTGGTACATCAAAGGCCGTAGTATGTGCTATCCTGTTTATGGGATGGTACATAAAAAAGATCCCTTGCTGCTAATCGAAAAGAGTAGCTCATGAAGTGGCGACAGCGGGTTTCCTCCCTCAATATCTGTGTGGTCCTTAACCATATGTCCGACGCCATATAACCGTAAATAAAATGTGTTGAGTGCGCCGTTAAATAAAACATTTCTTTCTTTTTTTTCTTTGTCCATTAGTAGCAAGGGATCTTTTATATGCACCATCCCACAGCCTGGATAGCACATCCAACGACCTCTGATATACCAGTCGTGGTGCACTGGTTGGAACGACAAATAGTCCAATGAACCTACCGACGAGGATCGATCCTAGACTGACCGCGAATCAGCCGAGCGCTTTACCTACTGGCTACGTCCCGCCCTGGGGGTCAAAGAATTGGAAAGAAAAATATATTTGTTTAAAGTTTGTTTTGTTTAACAACACCACCAGAACACATTAATTTATTAATCATCAGCTGATGGATGTCAAAACATTTGATATGTTTTAACATATAAACCCGCTACATTTTTATATTAGTAGCATGGAATCTTTAACCACCCCACGGACAGGATAGCAGATTGTTACATATTTCTAATTACGACTAAAATTTCGACACTTGAGACTGAGCGACAGACAGATAGAGAGATGGAGAGAGAGAAAGAAACGGACGAATGGACAGACAGAAACACAGAGAGAGCGAGACGAACGGACAGACAGACAGACAGACAGACAGACAGAAAGAGAAAACAAAGAGAGACAAAGAGAGACAGACCGAGAGGCAGAGAGAAAGATAGAGGGGGGATACAGAGAAAGAGAGAGAGAGAGAGAGAGAGAGAGAGAGAGAGAGACAGAGAGAGAGAGAGAGAGACAGACAGAGAGAGATAGACAAGATAGACAGACAGACAGACCACTTGTACCTCAGACAGGCATTTTACCACTGAGCTATATACAACACCGTGGGGGAAAAAACTAGAATTAATGAGATTTTATAAATCAAATTTTAATTAAAGATTAGTGAAAAGCCACAGCTTGAAACTCAATATCTTTGAGCCCAAAAAATGTTGTCTCCGATTATAAAGCGAAAATATATTAAGAGAAACCCAAAGGGTGGATTTTAAAATGAAATCACACACATGAAAAAAAAACATGGTGACGTGAACAGAAAGATCTTTTGTAAGTTTAAGGAGTGATTCATCATTCCAAAATAACGTAATCCCGATCTTTGTTCACAAAAAATAATTGATTTGCATAATAGTGCTATTTTCAGAAGATATATAGTAAATCAAATTATAACGTGGTATTTGACTGAACACGTTACGGAACAAATGAAAATCTCTTACGTGAACCAGACTAGTTTTAAATTTCAGAGCATTAAAAAAAGACGAAATTCTATATCTAAGTAGCGAATGTCTCGGGGCAAAGCTAACCTTAATAACAGTAATTTAACTCCGAGTTGGTCGTAGCAAAAAAAAAAAAATAATAATAATAATATATACTCTTCAAAAGAAACGCAAAACCACATTGTCGTAACATTTGGAGAATTGATTTAATTATTGAATGGTGAGTCCGATAATTACCAAATGTTGCAGGATTGTTCACAATTCACTCTAGTCCATTGTGAGTAAGTGATAGGACACACCACCAAGGTCAAGGTCATCTGGAGTCAATACCGGGTGTGGCCTCCGCGTGTGTTGACAACTGCCTGGCACCGCCTGCCCATTGAAGCAACCAGAGTACGGATGACGTCCCGGGGGATGGTGGCCCACTCGGCCTGCAAGGCTGCTGCCAGCTCGGGCAGGGTCTGGGGCTGTGGTTGTCGCTGTCGGAGGCGTCGGTCCAACTCGTCCCATAGATGCTCAATTGGGTTCAAATCCGGTGATATCGATGGCCACGGAAGGACATTAATGTTGTTGTTCTGTAGGAAAGCCGTTGTGAGACGTGCTGTGTGAGGCCTGGCGTTGTCATGTTGGAACACTGCGTTGGCGTTGGCCATAACTGGAACGATGTGTGGCCGGAGGATCTGGTCAATGTAGCCCTGTGCATTCAGGTTGCCCTGCACGTGGACCAGGTCAGTTCTGCCAGTGTGTGAGATGGCTGCCCACACCATGACACTACCCCCGCCGAATATGTCCACTTCCTGCACGCAGTTTGCCGCATAACGTTCACCACGACGCCTATACACGCGACATCTTCCATCATGACGTCGGAGCAGAAATCGGGACTCGTCACTGAACCACACCTGTCTCCATCGCAGTTGAGGCCATTGTCGATGAATCTGGCACCACTGCAGTCGGAGTCGACGGTGTTGTGGTGTTAAGATGACACCTCGAACTGGACGTCTGGCACGAATTCTTACCTCACGTAGGCGGTTCCGTACGGTCTGGTAACGGATATCCTGCGCAAACCTGGTATTGCTGCGGCTGTGGAGGTGGCAGTAGTCAATCGTTCCCGAAGGTGGCGTACCCGGATGTAGCGGTCCTTCCCGGGGGTAGTGACCCGTGGTCGACCGGATCTAGGGAGGTTGTTGATCCATGTTGCTGGTAACGGTCCCACAGTCTGGAGATGGTGCTTGGGGACACATGGAATGCCCTGGCAACGGCCGTTCTGGATTCGCCTGCGTCTAGTCGGCCGATGGCATTGTTTCTCTGCGGTTCACTGAGACGTGGCATGTCCTGGATTGTCAACTGTCGGCCAGATACAGAGGCCAGGCAAGCGAACACCCTGCACTTTTATACTGTCGGTGTTCATGTTGCACGTGCAGACAACGCACGTGCAGTGGTGACATGGGGTTTGCACGTGGCTGCGTTTTTGCGAATATTCACATTTTGGAACTTTATTGTACAGTAGCTGCGTTTTATCGAATGTAACCGTGGGAATGTGTTTGGGACATGCAATGACCTTATATTCACAAAGCATGAACCGGTAGGAAACATAAAATCGGAGTTATAACCCATTTGTACCCTTTTGCGTTTCTTTTTTTTGAAGAGTATATATTTCTCATTATATCACAATACGTAATCTGATGATATAACGTATAATATATACAATAACTCTGAAAAACTGTCAGCCATAACCGCATGATAACTTTGAAACGTGATCCTGTACCAGTAATATATTGGGTGATTGAAAAAAATGTCTCACTGTTTGAAGCTGAATATCAGAAAAAAGTATACAATGCAGCATATTTAAATTCTGCAAAAATCCACGTTAGTATGTTGTTTATTTATCCTAGAAAAAAGGACTATGGAAAAAAAGAAAACCGGACTATGGAAAAATAGAAAAATAACATAGTTGGACAATAAACTATTGTTTATTTGTTGTTTGTTTGTTTTTGTTTTTGTTTTTTGTTTTTTGTTGGGTTTTTTTAGTACGTACAGTAAATGTTGACTAGGCTCCTTTCGCTATTAAACTTCAAAAGAGTGACGTTTTTAATCACCCGATATATATATATATATATATATATATATATACACACACACACACACACACACCCATACATACATACATGTACATACATAGATAGATAGATAGATACATGCATACATACATTACATACATTACATACATACACACGCGTGTGTGTGTGTGTGTGTGCGTGTGCGTGCGCGTGCGTGCGTGTGCGCGTGCGTATGTGTGCGCGTGCGTGCGTGTGTGTGCGTACGTGTGCATGTGCGTACGTGTGCGTGTGCGTGTGTATGTGCGTGTGTACGTGCGTGTGTGTGCGTGTGAAAAGAATAGCCCATGAAGTGGTGACAGCGGGTTTCCTCTCTCAGTATCTGTGTGGTCCTTAACCATATGTCTGACGTCATATAACCGTAAACAAAATGTGTTGGGTGTGTCGTTAGATAAAACATTTCTTTCTTTCTTTCAAACGGGCGGGGAGGGGACTTGGTGTTTACACGGGATCCTTGTAACACCTCTCTGGATCTGCTAATTCAAAGTCAGTGGCGGATCCAGAAAATCCATTTAGGGGGCCCCCAATAGACATAACGCGGAATGCCAATGGAGTTTTGGGGGAGGTTTGCAGGGGATCGTAAAAAAATGAAAATTAATATATAATAAAATTATACCTGTCGCAAACTGTAGATCCGCCTCTGAAAATATCATATATTTCTGCACCTAAACATTAAACAATGTAATGGCGTATCAGACTTTCCATTTTCTTTATTTATGTGTCCTCACATATTTATGTGTCTTTGCGGGTAATCCCGACGTCAATTAGCACTGACTTTGACCCATGGCGATGTCGCCCGCACGAGAATAATGTAAACAGTATTTTGTTATTAATGTGATTCCCATTGCTGGCCATAATCGCACAGAGTGTCCGTCAAACGGTTCGATGCAGTTAGATGTCTACAGAATTGGTCATTAGTACAGAGCAATCGGCGCACGTCGTCAACAATAAAAATACCTTTGTTTACCTCGAACAGCCTTGAATACATAACGCGGGGTAACACAATAAGCGCGATTGGAGAAAACACCGTTTTACGACTGGAATTTTGGAAATGGGGGTGTTATTGTTGTGAGTTAAGTGTTTATTATAACAATGGAAAACAACGTGGATATTAAATCTACAATACGGGACGACCGCTAGCTGCCTATCCTGTTGTCGAAATCGCCGAAAATGTGTGGGAGGGTTTCAGGCCCATAGGAACCATGTCTCAAGGGGGGATTTTGTCGTGGAGGGAAAGAAAAACAAGCGATTTTTTTTTATGGTGACAAACATAGTTTTACAGCATCCTAGGGAAGAGTAAGAAAAAGGTCCATTACACCTTAAAACTTTGTGATATTTATTTTGTAGGCAATAAATTAAGGTCTCAAGTCGATTTTTTTTAAAGGATACGTTTTAAGAACAATGAGTTGTAAGATAAATGTATCTAAAGGACACCAGTGTAGAATTCTGTTTCTTACATTTAAACGTATTTTACAACTAAAACCTATTTACGTCGGTTGTGTTTGCAGTTTCAGTTAAACTTATATGTCACAAAACAATCGATTTTGGTCGTGTTTATTTCATTGGATGGTATGGCCACATGGCGATCGGGTCATCACCTAGGAGCAGCTAATCGTATGTCTTTAAATCAATAACACACGTGTGGTATAGCCATGCGATTTCACAAATAACGAATGGTGTCCTCACCAACGGGTGTGCAAGATCAATTAATCGCCCAACTAGTTTATCAAACGCCGTGGTATGTGCTGTCCTGTTTGAGGAAAAGTGCGTATAAAATATCCCATGCTGGTGTTCGATAGTAGTCTATGATGCGGCAGCGGTTTTTTTTTTTTTTTTTTTTTTTTTTTGGGGGGGGGGTTCTTACTTTCAACACGAAGAGCTAAAATAGCCGTTTATCAGACATCAAATAATAGTAGTGTAAAAATAATACTGATGTATGACACAAACAATATGCATTTACCAATAAAAATTAATGCCGCTTAACCTTTTTGCAAAGCCACCTGTTCACAAACACTAGCTTCTGTGAAGACATGGGAGGCCTTTATATTGAAATCAGACTCGACATTTACAAAGTGTTGTCGCCGTCATTAAACACTATCAGAAATAGACGTAAAAACCAATACCGTTTCTATTGTTTTCATTCTAAGTACATATCTATAACAAATGCAAGTACGGTTCATTCTCTGCACATCAGTTAAAATTGGTTTGCATTTTTGTTTGTTTGCTTGCTTGCTTGCTAATGGTGTGTCCCTATACCTGCGACTGTGTCAAACTCAGAGGCCGAATTTTGCCCGAATTAAACGAAAATGCCCGAATCTGGATAACAATATTTATTCATAATTAGCATTACTGTCAAACAGCTATATAGGGTTGCAAACAAATAACCACTAATTGTTTTATGGATTATAACTAATATTGTGGGTAGTTACTAGAATGGTGCAAATACGTGATGAAAAGGGTTCAGGCAAGCTAATTTTGCCCGAATATATCCTTATTTTTTTGGTCCTAATATGAGAATTTGCTCCAGCCCTGGGAGAGGGTCCCCCCCCCCACCCCCCACCCCCCGTCCAGTCTCGTACACGTATGGTCAAAGTCATGGGACAGCAAAGCCGTACGAACCGGGGGTGGCGGGAACATGTGCCCTGGTTATCCCACTTGTGGCCTAAAGCATTCCCTTTTTTCCACATGGTGTATATACGTAATCGCCCCAAAAATTCAAATGCCGTGGTATGTACTATCCTCTCTGTGGGATGGTGTATATATAAAAGATCCCTTGCTCCTAATGGCAACATGTAGCGGGTTCCCTCTCTAAGAATTACTAAATGATTGACAACCATTAGCCAATGATTAATAAATCAATGTGCTCTAATGGTGTTGTTAAAACAAAACAAACTTTGATCAAACGTACCGACCTCAGTTGCGTCGTGGTTAAGCCATCGGGCAACAGGCTGGTAGGTACAGGGTTCGCAGCCCGGTACTGGCTCCAACCCAGAGCGAGTTCTTAAGGGCTCAATGGGTAGGTGTAAGGCCACTACACCCTCTTCTTTCTCACTAACCACTAACAACTAACCCACTGTCCTGGACAGACAGCCCAGATAGCTGAGGTGTGTGCCCAGGACAGCGTGCTTGAACCTTTATTGGATATAAGCACGAAAATAAGTTGCAATGAATGAAGAAGAAGGAAATGTTTTATTTAACGACGCACTCAACACATTTTATTTACGGTTATATGGCGTCAGACATATGGTTAAGGACCACAAAGATTTTTTTAGAGGAAACCCGCTGTCGCCACATAGGCTACTCTTTTACGACAGGCAGCAAGGGATCTTTTATTTGCGCTTCCCACAGGCAGGATAGCACAAACCATGGCCTTTGTTGAACCAGTTATGGATCACTGGTCGGTGCAAGTGGTTTACACCTACCCATTGAGCCTTGCGAATCACTCACTCAGGGTTTGGAGTCGGTATTTGGATTAAAAATCCCATGCCTCGACTGGGATCCGAACCCAGTACCTACCAGCCTGTAAACCGATGGTCTGCCACGACGCCACCGAGGCCGGTCAGGACAACACAGATATTGAGAGAGAAAAACCGTTGTCGCCACTTCGTGGGCTACTCTTTTCGATTAGCAGCAAGGGATCTTTTATATGTACCATCCGTTAGACAGGATAGCACATACCACGGCGTTTGATGTACCAGTCGTGGTGCACTGGCTGGAGCGAGAAATAGCCCAATGGGCCCACTGACAGGGATCGATCCCAAACCGACCGCGCATCAAGCGAGCGCTTTACCACTGTTGAAATGAATGAAATAACTAAACGTACATAACTGAAATCACCCATTAGTAAATACAACAGGTGACATTCGTGTGACAAAACATGTTTACTACATCATTAAAGTTTGGCCCGGGGTACACTGAAGTACGTATTACACAACGTGTGGACTATTTACAAAAGGGACTAAATCCAAACTTGAGGAGATCGAACATGCTTTGGTTTGCCAACTTGGCATGGTGACAATCACAGCCCAGTCCACTGCACACGGCTTTTGACATACATCAATAAGTCAGAGACAACTAATAAAAAGCGAGCTTTCGGGAGATAGGCGTGGTTTCATCCACACGAAACGGCCATTACCCGATGTTCGTCTGCGATATATATATAAAACAGCTAAGATTATCTGAATAAGATCGAAGTGTGTGTCTGGGATGGACGTGCTTGAAAAACACTGAATGTTATAAGCACGATAATTAATTTTGTATGATTTTCCGCGGACAAGACATGTGGTGTTTTTAACAACAGAAGGAATAAATATCTTGGCTAGTTAATCTACTAAATGCACAAACATGCACAGCAGATATACAATTGTTGGAAACTAATAACTAGTAAGTATATTTATATGCAAAAACTTGGATTTCATGGACAATTCTTTACAAATATACCAGAGATTATAATAAGCGCCGGATCGACGACGTCGAATTGGCAGGTCTGGAGAATCAGAAAACACTTTATTTTGGAATGCTAGATTCATTCAAATATGTCGCATAATTCAAAAACTGTTGAGAGATTCAAAGAGAAGTATACTGTTGACAGACGTGTAACCAATAAGATGTTTACGAAATTCCCGCCATTGAAAAATCGGATGATGAAAAGGAAATCAAGTAATTGTTTGGGATCAAGTGATGCGCTTTCTAAAGCAGTAGGCGAGGATTCCGAAAAGACAACAATATCACAAAAGATCTTGCAGAGACGTGCCACCATGAACTGTTTGACTACCTCTATCAGTGTCGGCGCTGGAAAACCGCGATTCTTGGCTCTGGGAAACAAGGTGAAAAACTTAGTGAAGTGTAAGCTGGCCTTCCAGATGAAGCACAAGTCGAGCGACGGCGGAATCGAACGAGCGAACACGATGGAAGTGATTCATAAAATGCCGACTGCTGCTCGGTTTTCGTCGTTTCTGTCACCGGAGGCTCAGTACTCCATGATGAAGGGTTACGAGGACGTGCTACGTAACCAACTGGTTCTGAGCAACCCGGAGTACACCACGATCCTCGTGCGCAACAAGACTCCGATGAATCGAATAGGAATACGGAAACAGTCGAAGGGGGTCAGCAGTCTGAAGACGACGGAGGAAGCAGACGACGAGCAGGTGTTTTACAGCGACGACCAGGACGAACAGGACACTGACGAACAAAGTGACCAGGATGTCGACTGGCAGACGGGTGTCGGGCAGGTGAAGTCCGAGTCTAAACAACGGAGTCGCAGACCCAGTTTACCGTCCTCCAGAAACTCCGTGTCTCGGAGTCTGCCGTCATGCAACCTGAAGAGAACCCAGTCGCTTCAGGCCATCCCCCATGACAGACGGCTGGTGATGACGTACAGGCTGGAGAGTGCAATGGATATTCTGGACACGATCAGGCACACCAGTGGACAGTTGCCGCTTTCGCCGAGAGTTGTACAGAAGAGTCGGAAGATAACGCCCATCACAGACTACAACTCGTGGGCCACGGTGTGGTGCAAGGAATTCAAGATTAAAATTTAACAGCTAACTTATTCCCCTGAAGCACAGTTGACGCAAGCACATTTGTGACTGGATAACATCCCTGGCTGTTTCATAATAAGACTTAAAAAGTCGATTACAATTCCTGTTCATTAATTTCTACTGGATATACAATGTCATATTTGAAGTAGTCACACATTTAGTGTTCATATTTTGTATTATCATTTATTATGTTTACTGATCATGCACCACTGATTTCGTTTGGTGACAAATGTGACTCTAGGACTTCATATTAAATTGCGTGGTTTTCATATTTGTCTCAATTATTAACTATTTACATCAGTTGTACGTATTGATGTATCGTACTAATATAGGCCTACTCTGTCTGAACCGGAATCAAGGGGGACTGGCGGAATTCATTAGTATACATAGACTGCCAAGCTATTTTCCATGAAATGTAGAAAACTAAAAGTAACTTGGTAAACATAATTTCATAACATTGTACACATTGTGTACACTGCTTTATTTTTCTTAATCATCTTTAGAGCGTTGCTCAACAGACTGGGGCACAGAGTTAGTGCGTACAGACGCTAGTCAGTCCACCGTCTTGATGTTTTGATATTATTTAGAATCAATGTTGATATTTACAAATAATTAATTTTAAGATTAAAGGCATACTGTCATAGATTTAAGGATCTTATTTCCTTAAAAATTAATAATAAATCAAAATTACATTAATTTTTACAGACCAAACCTAGCTATTGCATCACTTTACACCATGATGGGGTGAAATCCATGTCAACCCTCTCAGCAATGTTAGTTTTTGAATTATGGACCATTGCCAAAATTCAATTTTATTTTTTTTACAAAATATCATTAATAAGTGGAGTATGGTGGTTACGTAAATGGTTGAATAAAGTACATTTAGGGACAAATCAAATATATATATATATATATATATATTTAAGTAATACTTTGTTAGGTCATGTAATAGGTCAGTGGTCTGTGACAATATGCCTTTAAGCATTAGTCATGCAGTCAAATGCAATTGTTTCATTCCTCTCAGACACGTATTCGGATGGTGTCGGTACGCTATGTTTCTTTTCAAACTTTTTTCACCATAATGCTTAAGAATTCACCATTTCAAGTACGCTGAAACCAAATCTAGAATGCACGTTGGTAAAATCTATGTAAAAAAAAAAAATATTAATTTCAATAAATAAATTTATGAACAAAGTTTGTTTTATTTAACGACACCACTTGGACATATTTCTATATTTTAATCATCGCTATTGGATGTAAAACATAGGCGCAATGGCGGCATGCGCAGCCAACTGAGCGCAGGCTTCTGATGATCTCCGTCGATAGCGAAGATACACGGATTTATTAAAGGGACATTCCTGAGTTTGCTGCAATTTTTTAAGATGTTGTCGACTAAAAAAGATTTTTTCGTACAAAATCCAGTTTGGACTTGTTACAAACATTAAGAAAACCAGAAACACATTTAATATACAGACACTGATATTCCAAACAAGAAAATATATTTAATATGTAAATTTAATCGTAGAAATATTTTATTAGTCGGAAACATCTTACAATGCAGCAGACTCGGGAATGTCCCTTTAAAAGTGTACTTCAGCTTGTATTTTGCATTAGTAAACGATGTTATAACACTGTAAACAGTGGCCGTACCTTTAACGACACGTCGGCACATTTTAGCCTACAGTCGTTTGGTTATGTTTGTTTTGTTTAGCGATACTACTAGAGCACATTGATTAATTAATCATCGGCTACTGGCTGTCAAACATTTGATAATTATGACATATTATTGTCTTAGAGAATACCCACTACATTTTTACATTAGCAGAGATCATTGATATATACTTTCATAGAAGGACAGCACATAACACGGCTTTTGATACACCAGTCCTCGGACACAAGGTTGAGACGAAAACAAAAACCAATCACAGAATGAGTTCACAGAGGGGATTTGATCTTACGATCAACGCATATCAGGCGAGTATTCTACCGACTAAGCTATGTCTTCCCCGCTTTAAAAAAACTACAACCCAAAATGCTAATCTTGGTTTAATCGTATCTTCATTTGTTCCTTACTTCAGCTATCACCTCACAAAGCCAGTATGAAGATGCATGCATAAAATGACTGAATGGGTTGAATGATGGAGGTGTGCAGAGTTACAAAAAAAATTGTCCTTTGCTAGTGATACTGACACGCCCGAAACCTTTATGACTGGCAATGGGTTCTTCGTTAGGGTTTTTATTTAATGATTTTGCCAAAACCAAAACATTCAGGACTATACACATGTATATAAATATAATATTTCTCAAAAGATGATGATAGTGTAAGTAATATATTTCAGGGATCGAAATACCGTCATCCAGACCAGTTGTTGCCAGCCAACATCACCACGAACCGGGAATTAAAAAAAAACAATTGCCCGTCGTCCCGCCGGACCGGGAGTTATTTTACATTTATTTTCGCACAATTAGTTTCAGTCAGTCATGTTTGGTCCGATAGATTTTGACTCAGGCCGGCAGATATTATAGCTTTGCCAGACCGAATATCCGGCAGGAGTTTTAGCCAATTTCGACTCCTGTATTTATGTTTAGTAAATATTCAACAGTGTTAAGCTGTCTTTCAAACTAATCCCAACGTTTGACAGCAAGCTGAGACCCGATTGTCAGTCTTCCCATATCGTCCAGTGACTTTCTTTTCAAACCTCGTCTAAATATTCTTTTCATGGTGTTTAATGAACAGCCGTGCTAATAACCTTAAGAAATGTCTGATAAATTAACCAGAAGAGTGATCAAGTGTGAATGGGAAACGACTCCGAGTTTCTTTTCATTCACTGCATTAATTTCCTTTTCGCGAACTTAAGACATGGAAATTATATAAACGCTATAGATGTGATAGTCGCAATTAAAGGAATAGTAGCAAACATATCCATTGGGAACATGCTGGGGGTTTTCTTTTTTCTATTCACCGAGATGAAACGGGCGTAATCAGAAGTATGACTATATACCATATTGAATTAAGCGTGGGAATTAACAACAATGTAACAGTTATTAAAAAAGTGTCCACAGATCTTTGTTGGCATTAGACAACCAGATCAATGCGTAATAATCTAAACAAATAGTATTGCATATAAAGAAAGTGTTGGGGTTTTTTTTTTTTTAATATATAAAGTATTGACAACGTGTTTGTCAGTCTGTATTAAGTATTTGGCCTGACAAATACCGAGATACAGACCAAGGTTGATATATAGAAAAAAAAGGAATGTAGGACTTCATAAAAGCACGATTATTATATTCAGTGTTTGCTTAGTGTTATTTCGACACATGGTTCAGGGAATGATAGGAAACTAGCTGTCGCCATATGGGCTACTCGTACAGAATACCGGCAAGTTATCTTTTATATGAACAGTACAGCACATTTATCAACCACTGGTGAACTAGTATCAAATCAGGCTCCTGGCATTTATTGGAATGGAACAAATCTTTGACAGGTTCACCCAGAGCGAGACCTCTACCACTAAGCTACATCCTGCCACTTTTAAATTTAGATTAAGCTTTTTTTTTTTTTAAAAAGTTTTATTTAATGACACCACTATGGCACATTGATTTATTAATCATCGGCTGTTGGAAGTCAAACATTACGTAATTCTGATATACAGACTCAGGGGAAAGCAGCAAGAGATCTCTTATATGCACTTTCCCATAGACAGGGCAGCACATACCCCAGCCTAGAATACACCAGTCGTGGGATTCTTATTGGGATGGAAAATAAGAGAATGGTTCCACTGAGGGGTTTCGATCCTCTGACCAAAGCACATCAAGCGATCGCTCTACCGACAGAGCTAGATCCCGCCCCTTTAGTGTTAGATTAAGCATGCGAGTAACGAAATAATTATGTTTGTCATACAGCCTATTCAATTATATATAGTTTACTCTTGAATGTCAAACCATTGTAAAATTGCGAATTGAACCACGGCACTTGACATGTTTTATTAATGAAACTACGCTCCTCGATTAACGTTAAGTATCCAGTGTGCGTGTGCGCGTGCGCGCGCGCGTGTGTGTGTGTGTGTGTGTGTGTAATACATATGGGCCAGAACTGGAGGTCAGTTACCTTCAGTACCCCTTACCATTTGACCCCTTTACATTGTCTCCGCAAGAAATTCTGAACCAATACTCAACCAAATGTTTTCTTTTCACTGACTTTCTGTTGCTATTTGATAATTATATACCCGCATTATAAGCCATCGGACGGCACACACGGCACACTCTGGCCGAGCTATTTTGGACATGATTCGTAATTCATTACGGGACTCTCGGAATGCAGTTGGCCGATTTATATTTTTTCTGTCAGATGTGTTTTTATTGGTCGGATGGAGAATTTGAGCAAAAACAGACCGGCCTTGGTGGTGTCGTGGTTAAGCCGTCGGACATAAGGCTGGTAGGTACAGGTTTCGCAGCCCGGTACCGGCTCCCACCCAGAGTGAGTTTAAAAAAAAAAAAAAAAGCTGATCTGAAACCTTTTCACCATGTACATGTATTTTCACCATTCTACTCACAATACTGGTTGTTCGTCATGTAAAAATACGTATCCTTCGTTTGCAATGCCATATAGCGGTTTGGTAGTCATGTGAATATGAATAAACGTTGTCATCCAGATTTGGGCATTATCATTTAATTCGGGTAAATATCAAGTTACCCCCGCCCCCTTAATACAAATAGGAGCGTGTACGCCTATGAATGTAAGTCTCCAAGTATAAACGTCAATGAGTTTATTTTCCAGCAATATTGTCAATGTGCCCGTTTCCCAGTGGTGATGTTAGTCTGTTTTCTAGTGGTAATTTCAGTGTTTCTGTTTATAGAGGTAATGTCTCTGTCTGTCCTCCAGCAGTAACGTCAGTCTGTTTTTTAGCAGTAATTTAAATGTATTTATTTTCCAGCAGTAATGTGAACTTTTCACTGGAGTGATGTCAGTTTGTCTTTCTTTTTTATAGTAGTAATGCAAACGTCCTTTTTTCAGCAGTAACGTCAGTTTTTCTATATATTTTTTCAGCAGAATGTCAGTGTTTTTGTTTTAATAATAATGTCATTGTGTCTATTCTCCATTACTTAACTTCTATCTACTTTCAAGCACTAATACCAATGTGCTCTTTTCCATGTGGGTTTTGTTTTTAAGCAGTAACGTCAGTCTGTTTTCCAGCAGTAATTTTAACGTGTTTACTTTTCAGCAGTAATGTTAATGTGTCTGTTTTCCAGCATTAACTCCAGTTTGTTTTCCAGCAGTAATGTCAAGGTGTTCTTTTCTCCATCAGTAATGTCAAGTTGTCTGTTTTCCATTGGTAATGTCAATGTGTCTATCTTTCACTTTTGTAATGTCAAGGTTTCAGGTTTCCAGTGGTAATGTCAATGTGCCTGTTTTCCATTGGTAATGCCAATGTATAAAAAATAATGTTTCCATCTAGCACTGGATTAAACTGTGGCTTTACAATATGTCTTTATAGCTAAAGCAATTAAACTCGACCCGCTGAAAGCGCAATTAAACTGCGAATTATTAAAAACTTAAAGCAGAAAGCGTTAGCAAACCTGGCGAGGGCAATGAACTCAACAGTTACAAAACGGCAAATGTCAATATTTCCAAACAAGCCGAGCATAGCGTAATATCTAGGAGTGCGTGAACTTTCAAACCGAATACTGACATAACGTCACTATCTGTATAGATTGGCGATATTACTGTTAGAAGTGTTTACGTATTAGAAGGTCCGAGCGTCGACTTCAGGCGTGGATATAAGTGGTTTCGTACAAGGGACCTACGCTCCAATAATTTTTATCAAATCAGGCCCGTAGGATTCCTGGGAAAGGGGAGGGGCAGTGAAAATGTATGGGGTTTTTTTGCCCTATTATATTTAAATAAAGATACAAATATGGCTTCTACACACTAGAGAATATGCCTCCCGTAGTAGAGATTGTGAACCCACCCACCCCACTCCAGATGTCATTCCTACTGCCCTGCAAATACATGTAAATCAGTTTTCTCATGTGCAAACAAGAGAGGCGGAGCCTATGGACCCCTGCCTATACCTGCTCCTGCACTGGGTTCCAGTTCTAACTAGCAATTGTAATATTATACAAGGAGCCTACGGGACACAAATCCAAAACCTACCATTACGACATCAAGGCTATCAATTCACTATAATCAGCGTGTTTGTCTTAAGTTTACTTTTGTGCTTATATCCAATCACTGTTCATGCACATGCACGATGCTGTGGACACACACATTTTAGCTCTCTGGTCTGTCTGACCAGGGGCATAATTCACTAAACTCTCGCAACTTTGCGTTCTTGCAGCGCAATACAAAACGCCTTGTAAGAATGACCAGATGCTGCTCAATGGGAAAGTCCTGATCATGAGTTTGACTGATCATGATGTTCGACCAATAAAATATTTTAATGACTAAAATTATATACTAAATATTGTTTCATCTTTAGAATATAGGTGTCTGTATATTCAGTTTCTTGTTGTCCTATTATTTGTATGTAGCCCAAACTGGATTGGTCTCCCAACAATTCCGTACGTACGAAAACATATATATATTGGGAAACGAAATGAAGTTTCAGCTAGTACAATACTGGGACGATCAGAAACACGTTTAAATATACAGACACTGATATTTTATACAGAAAAATTTATTTAATTCAAATGTGTTGTCCTTGAAACGTCTCTGGTAGTCCGCAATATCGTAACAATGACAACAAACTCAGGACTGTCCCTTTAAGAGAGCTTTGTGAAAAAAGGATCCAGGACATTGGGTTAACGGTTCGCTGTTAGCGATTAAAATGGAAAGAAATAAATGTTTTATTTAACGACGCACTCAACACATTGTATTTACGGTTATATGGCGTCAGACATATGGTTAAGGACCACACAGATATTGAGAGAGGAAACCCGCTGTCGTTTCTTCATGGGCTACTCTTTTCGATTAACAGCAAGGGATCTTTTATATATACAATCACACAGACAGGATAACACATACCACGGCGTTTGGTGTACCAGTCGTGGTGCACTGGCTGGAACGAGAAAAAGCCCAACTGGCCCATCGATGGGGATCGATCCCACACCGACCGCGCACGATTAAAATTGTGTCAGCAGTGGATTATAGTGGTCTTACATTTTACCAGGTGGGAGCCGGTACCGGGATGCGAACCCAGTACTTACTAACCTTAATGCCGATGACTTCACCACTGCACTACCGAAAGATTATTCTCAACAACAAAGGAATAACAATGAACCACACACGATTAATCCTCTCCGAGACCAAGCACTTCTATTGAGACAGTCCGCCAATAAACATGTTATTACTTTCCAGTGTACGGGAGTTACCCCTAGCTTTACAATCAACATGGGTATGCGGTATAATTAACCTGCAGGTGTACGGCGGAGTACAACGTATATAATGCAAGTCCGGGGGCGGTATTCTGGCTCAGTCGTGAGAGCGCTAGCCTGAGGTGCTCGAGTCGTAGCATCGAATCACCTCTGTCCATCTATTAGACCACAAAAACCAGGGCCGTAGCTAGCTAGCAGAAAAAAAATCCGGAAACAATTACAGAAACTTAAAGAAAATTCTCTTCTTAACCGTTTAAGGAGTTTTAGACTATTAGCTATTCAGTTGCCTCTCCACCTCCCCCCCCCCCCCCCCCCCCCACCCCCAAAAAAAAATCCTAACTACGGCCCTGAAAACATGATACGCGGTCGGTCTGGGATCGATCCCCGTTGGTGAGCCCATCGGACTCTTTCTCGTTCCAGCCAGTGCACCACGACTGGTATGTCAAAGGCCGTGGTATGTGCTGTCCTATCTGTGGGAAAATACATATAACAGATCCCTTGCTGCTAATGGAAATATTTTGCGGGTTTCCTCTGAAGATCTAGTCAAAATTACCAAATGTTTGACATCCAACAGCCGATGATTAATAAACCAGTGTGCTCTAGTGATGTGGTTAAACAAAACAAAACGTAATTATGTGTATATTCTGTCTTCGGGCGGCGAGTGCTTGGAACACAGACGTATGAAACAGGCTCGTATAAAACCAAATTATAGAGCGCTCGCCAGAAGTGCTATATGGGACGTATATATATATATATATATATATATATATATATATATATATATATATATATATATATATATATATATAATATATCACAGTCGTGGTATGTACTATCTTGTAGTACACAGTAGTACACATAAAATATCCCTTCTGTTTTTTGGTAGGATTGGCCAATCTGTTTACCGTTATTCCATCTGTTATAGAACTTACTAACTAGTTATCCAACTGATCCCTATTGCAATTGTCATAATAATTATTATTTCTATTATTATTAGGTCAATAAGCAGCGACAACCTCTATTGTAATTATTATTATTATTATTATTATTGTTGTTGTTGTTGTTGTTGTTATTGTTGTTGTTATTATTCTACCAAATAGTTCCTGAACCATAGCATCAAATATAGTGGAATCTGAAGGTAGATCGATGTCATGTAAACTTTCGTATTTGCAACCACATAAAATGACGCACTTATTATAATTATTTGTTTAAGAAAATACTTTAATATAATCAAAATCTCTGAACTCGTAGAAATATCAGAGTATGCCTATCATTCTGTTAGCTAAGCGATTTGGACCTTATGAGGGTTTGCGTATTAGCGATCACCTTAAATTATGCCTCATATATCGCTCTGTTTTAATGTGTTACTTTTTATATTAAAATATTAATTTTCTAATAAAAATGACATCATCCATCATTTGTAAGTTTATACTAGAAACCCATAAAGTCTCTCTCCCCGTCCCTCTCCCCGTCCCTCTCCCCGTCCCTCTCTCTCTCCTCCCTCCCCCCCCCCCCCTCTCCCTCTCTCTCTCTCTCTCTCTCTCTCTCTCTCTCTCTCTCTCTCTCTCTCTCTCTCTCTCTCTCTCTCTCTCTCTCTCTCTCTCACACACACACACTACCAATTTGTGGTAAAAATTTCAAATATGCATGTTAAAGGAAGGAAGGGAATGTTTTATTTAATGACACACTCAACACATTTTATTTATGGACATATGGTTAAGAACCACATAGATATTGAGAGAGGAAACCTGCTGTCGCCACTTCATGGGCTACTCTTTTCGATTAGCAGCAAGGGATATTTTATATGTACCATTCCACAGACAGGATAGCACATACCACGGCATTTGATGTACCAGTCGTTGTGCGCTAGCTGGAGCGAGAAATAGCCCATTGGGCCCACTGACGGGGATCGATCCCAAACCGAACGCGCATCAAGAGAACGCTTTACCACTGGGCTTCGTCTCGCCTTTGTAGGTTGAATGCCTGTTCAATAGTGACAAATTTAAAATTGCATGTTAAAAATGTAATGCCAGAAAGCGGTTTGAAATTTAGCTTACCTCATTTTACTTAAAAACAAGAAAGAAAAAAAGAAAAAGAGGATCCATGTGTCCCTTGTCCTGTTCACACACTGACATCAGCATCTTCTTCATCCAAATATATTTTGTAATCTTTATATATAAACAGTGAGTACGCTTTTGTAGTGTGTATGTATATACTGGATGATTCATAAAAAATGTTCCACTTTTTGGAGGTAAATGGCAGACAAGACAAGCATTTTGCGAACAGTGCTAAAGCAATACAAGTCCCCTACCAGGCCCAACACATTTTTGTAATTCCTAAGTTTATGGGAAAATGGGCAAATCACCATTAAAGTCAAACCTGATCTCAAAGAGTATAATGATTAAGCTATACACAAAATGTCAGCTCAATATCTTGAGGCATTGTGAAAACAGTTTTAAATCAAATTTTCTTATCTCCTATAGTCCGTCCCATCCGCCTACAAAAATGTTTTGTTTGTTTGTTTTTTTGTAAATAATTTTAGTTTGGTTTGACGTAAAAAGAAACGTAAATGTTTTGGAAATAACAACAAAAAAAGATTTTTGTGTGCAATTTAGAAAACAATCGGCTTGAAATAAATAGCCTGTAGTAAATTCCATAGTATGTGTGACGGATCATACTCTTAATTGTTTTAGAGGGCCGTGTGCAGCTTGGTTACGTAATACCCCCGCGCAACTGCGGTAGAGCTGCGTCCCAATATGCACTTAGACCAGTTGTGGAGGCCATGTGGCCAGTAGTTAAGTAATATCTCCGGTAGTGCGGTTTACGACCGGGATATTTCTAGCGAACTGGCGAAAGTAAGTCTGGCCATCTAAGAAAATATACCGTCTCTGGGAGTTGTGGAAATATCACATGATAGGTGACGTACCGCGTTGTGCCCCCAGGCGATTTCGCTGTCTCTGAGATTTTTGAATAAATAGATAGGATTTTAGATATATCGGGGAGAAACACTGGAAGGCTCCCGGGGAACGTTGTCCGTCTGGACTGGTAAATATATTGTTCTGCTCTGTTGTATAACGTTGATGTGATTGATGTGACTTTAAATATTTTAATACTGTATTATACCAATATTATTTAGACAGTGTCTCCGGTAATCTGACGAAGTAAATTGTAGGCTTCACTGTTCTAAAATATTAAAGCGTAGCCAGTCATCCTAGAGGACCCAGGTAAACTGTAGGTTATTGTCTTTATTGTGATAGGTACCAGTATTAATTCTGTATTATAAGGTTACTGAATGAGTATTTAAAGGTTAATTAAAAATTAACCAGTTAGGAATAGAGTTGTAATTCCTTTATTAATTAAGTTCCCCTGGAAGCGTTTCTCAATTATCACACGTGTGTGTGTTGTATCGCGGTGAAGTAATTAGAATATTGTGTAAACTAGACACCTAGTGATTAACTAATTAAGTGATTAGCTCTGGGTTGTTATTATATTGTTGTTGTTAATTAACTACTGCGGCAAGTACATTTGTCAGCGTTAGAGTTAATACAGATTCCAAAGTGTATTGTGTTTTGTTGTGTTTTCTAGTGAACTAAACGTGCTACATATTATATATTTATATCAGATCTTATCTCTGATTACTCCTAGAGCCGAGCCACTCGGGTAGTAGCCTGCCCGATACAGAGAGATCTAATAGATATACAGTTAGGAGAGATATTTGGATAATCGTGTTTTATTCAGTTAGGGTATTATCAGGATCCCCGTGACAGGAATAAAAACTGGGGTGCTCGTCCCGGATCTGAAACGGGACATGCATATTTAAAAAGTATTGTTTGTAAATGAGGGCTTTATAAATTATTTTTACAAATTAACTAGAAGTAGCAACGTTGTTCACATTAAAAAATAATAATAAGTGCGTCATACCTAAACATGGATAAGAATTTGCTGGATAGGCCTACGCTCAGTGTAGTGGAGATTAAGCGAGCGCGTAAGGCCGAATTAGTTGAAATCGCGAGTGAGCGAGAAATTGAGTTAACATCAGCTAAAACATTAGATGATATAAAAACAATTATTATCCAGGAAGTTTTTGGTGATAGGCCTGTTATGGAAGACAGTGAGATTGTGCCAGAGATAGAGATAAATGAGTTAAGTGTAGAACAACAGTTAGCTTTAAAAAAAACTTGAGTACGAAAGAGAAGAACGTGCATTAGAGAGAGAGAGAGAGAGAGAGAGAGAGAGAGAGAGAGAGAGAGAGAGAGAGAGAGAGAGAGAGAGAGAGAGAGAGAGAGAGAGAGAGAGAGAGAGAGAGAGGTGTGAGTGAGGTGAGAGAGAGGTGTGTAAGAGAGAGAGAGGGAGAGAGAGAGAGAGAGAGAGAGAGAGAGAGAGAGAGAGAAGAGAGAGAGAGAGAGAGAGAGTGAGAGAGAGAGAGAGAGAGAGAGAGAGAGAGGGAGAGAGAGAGAGAAGATAGAGAGAGAGAGAGAGAGAGAGAGAGAGAGAGAGAGAGAGAGAGAGAGAGAGAGAGAGAGAGAGAGAGAGAGAGAGAGAGAGAGAGAGAGAGAGAGAGAGAGAGAGAGAGAGAGAGAGAGAGAGAGAGAAAAGAGAGGGAGAGAGAGAGAGAGAGAAAGAGAAGAGAGGGAGAGAGAGAGAGAGAAAAGAGAGGGATAGAGAGAGAGAAAGAGAAGAGAGGGAGAGAGAATTCCAGTTAGCAAAATTAAAAGTGGAACATGAGTTAAAGTTGAATACTGAAGAAGTTAGACGAGAGGCAGGAAATGGGTTTAACATGTCGGAGGCTTATAGATCAGTGCCTGTATTTGACGACCAGGAGGTAGATATGTTCTTTCCACTTTTTAAACGGGCCGCCAAGCAGCTAAATTGGCCTCAGTCTAAGTGGACATTGTTAGCCGTGTCTAAGTTTAAGGGGAAGGCTAGCGTAGCTTATAATTCAATGAGTGATGAGCGAGCAAGTCAGTACGACCTATTTAAGTCTGCAGTGTTGAGGGCTTATGAGTTGCGACCTGAGGATTATCGTTTACATTATAGCGAGTTGATAAAAACGCAGGGCCAGTCTTATAGTGAGTTTGTGGCTAAGAAGGCAGGGATGTTTGATAAATGGGTGGTTTCTCATCAGGTAGGGTCATATACCGAGTTACGGGAATTGTTGATTTTATAGGAGATTAAAAATGGATTACCAGTTAGCTTACGTATTCATTTAGAGGATCGTGATATCCAAAAAATAGAGGAGGCAGGCATAGCGGCAGATGATTACGTGTTAATACACAAAGCTCAGGCAGTACAGGGTAGCTCTATACAACAGGGTGATAAGAAGAAATTTCAGCCAGGTTTTTCCCGGGAAGGTAACTATCGGGGAGAGTCATCTAGTTGGTCAGCTAGTCAGGCAAGGAATGCACCTGGTGGGCAAAGTAAGGATAAACCTGCATTATCAGCCAATGCACGAACTTTTCGTCCACATTGCAGTTACTGTAAAAAGGATAACCATCTTGTCGGGGACTGTTTTAAAAGGAAACGCGATAATGCGCAAGTGGTCGGTTTAGTGAGGTCAGCTTCGATAGCGAGAGAGTTAATGGTTAGTCCCATGGCAGAGAAAGTAAACCCGTATGTGTCCACTGGTATGGTTTGTGATGTAAAACAAGAGCTGAGTCCTAAGGCAATATCAATCTATCGAGATACAGGGTGTAGCCAGTCTTTTATAACGTGAGATTGTTTAGCTGGTATTGAAAATTCAGATACAGGACGTAGTTTGTCCTTAACCTCAGTTACTGGGGAAAATATGTTTGTCCGGTTACATAACGTTTTCTTGTGTTCGAAGTTTGTGACGGGACCAGTCATTATGGGTGTTGTGAAGGACTTGCCTTTTGAAAATATAGGAGTTTTGTTGGGTAACGATTTGACTAGTCAGTGTTGCCAGTCGCAAGGTGACAAATTGTTAATTGAAGACAGTTTTTTACCAATAGAAGAGTGTGAGGTTGATGAGATTAGATATCCTGCGTGTGTAATGACTAGGGCTATGGCCAGAAGGGTAGAACGAGACCCAGAGGAAAATTGTGATTTGTCTGATACGTGTGTGAGCCATGAAATTGGAGTGGATGAGGTTATCAGTAAAATGGTAGATAAGTCAACTGAGGAACTAAATGTGGTGGAACCTGTTGACCTCCCGCAGAGGGGAAATGAACCACTTGTGTTTGATAGAGGGGACTTACCTTGTAATAGACAAGAGTTAATCCTAGAGCAGGGGGCTGATCCAAATTTGTTGGCAGCTCGCACTACATTGTTAATTGAGGGTGATATGGAGGATCAGGTGTCAGATTATTATATGGACAAGGGAGTATTAATGAATAAGAGTGTGGAGAAGGTTGTGCCTGATAGTGAGGAATGTGTGACAAGATGTAGAATTGTGGTGCCCTCTAAGTACCGTCCGTCATTGTTATTGTTAGCATATGAGGACGTGTTTGCTGGCCACTTAGGGTGGAAGAAGACTCATAGTAAACTTCCCTCAGAATTTTATTGGAGGGGAATGTTTGCAGATATCAGTAAGCATTGTATGTCATGTTATGTGTGTCAGGTTGTGGGGAAACCAAATCAGCAAATTCCTCCCTATCCCCTGCAGAAGGTTCCCATAGTTGGGGAAGCCTTTTGAAAAGTATTGATATATGTCGTGGGGCCATTACCGAAAACGCGTTCAGGCAACCAATTCTTATTAACAATTATGTGCTTAACTACGCGTTTTCCAGAGGCGATTACCTTAAAGAAGGTTACTGCATCTGTTGTAGCTAGTGCGCTGCTTAAATACTTCACGTATACGGGTTTACCAGGTGAAATTCAAAGCGACCGGGGTACGAACTTCATGAGCAAGTTAATCCAGCAAGTACTGTCTGTGTTAGATATACGACAGATTCGTTCTGCTGCATTCCACCCTGACAGCCAGGGCGTAATAGAACGTTTCCACCAGAGCATGAAAAGTATGCTCCGCTGCCATTGTTTCGACAATGGTACTGACTGGGACCAGTCAATCCCTTTCGTGTTGTTCGCAGCACGGGATGCGAAGCAAGAATCTTTAGGATTCACCCCATTTGAGTTGTTCTATGGGCATTCAGCCCGAGGCCCTCTCAAATTGGTAAAAGTTAGTTGGTTAGACAACGATAATGCCGAAAACCTGCTGATGTATGTAGGGAGAGTTAGAGATAGGTTGTGGCAGGCGACTGAACTAGCTAGGAAGCATCTGAGCTATGCTCAGAGCAAAATAAAATCAGTGTTTGATAGGAAGGTAAGAGTCGGGAATTTAAACCAGGGGATAAAGTGCTGCTGTACCTTCCCATTAAACGGGGTTCATTACAGAACCGGTATTTCGGTCCCTATGTTGTGCACAAACGGGTTAATGACACAGGGTATGTGATAAACACTCCTGATAGGGCTAGGAAAAGTAGGTATTGTCACATCAATTTGCTAAAAGGTTATTTTGACAAACTGCCAATAGTTCCAGTGTTACCGAGAGTCACTCAATTTCCTGTGATGACGTCAAGACTGCAGAGATCAAGTTAACCAACAGCCAGATTCTAGCAGACTTGAGTTCTTATCTACAGCACCTTGACAGCCCCCAGCGAGCAGAGCTGACTACGCTGATACAAGACAATGTTTCCATTTGTCAGGATTCTCCAACGGTTACCAATACCGTAATCCAGGATGTGCGCTTGGAACCCAACGCTACACCGATTCGACAGCATACCTATCGAATAAACCCTGTAAAACGTGCAGCACTGAAAAAGGAGATAGATTACATGTTGGAACACGACATTCTGGAACCATTAAACAGTCAGTGGGCATCACCTGTTATACTAATTCAAAAGGGAGATAACAGTTTTCGGGGGTGTGCTGACCTACGTCGTGTTAATCAACTCATCAAGGCAGATGCCTACCCTCTATCCCGCCTTGACGATTGCATCGACCGAGTTGGACACGCTCAATACATCACCAAATTGGACCTATTGAAGGGTTTTTATGCCATTCCGTTAACGGAGAAAGCTAAGGACATTCTGGCGATCATAAAACCTGACGGCCTCTTCCAATTTCGAGTGATGCCGTTTGGTTTGAAGACTGCCCCTGCTGCCTTTCAAAGGATGATCAACCATGTGTTATCAGACTTAGAAAACGTCAGTGTGTATCTGGACGATGTGGTGTTAGCCACCGACACTTGGGATGAACATTTAACAGGTTTACAACAAATATTCAGTCGCCTACAGAAAGCTAACTTGACTGTGAACCTGGGTAAATGTGAATTCGTGAAAGCTTCAGTGACCTACTTAGGTCATACTGTCGGACATGGTTGCGTCGCCCCACTGCAGGCCAAGACACTAAGCATTAGCCAGTATCCTGCACCGACCAACCGTCGTGAAGTTCGCCGGTTTCTTGGTATGGCTGGTTATTATCGTCGTTTCTGTGCTAAATTTGCGAAGGTAGCTGCTCCCATCACATCGCTGCTAAAGAAGGAATCGAAGTTCCAGTGGTCAGATGAATGCGAGAAGTCGTTCAACCGTCTTAAGCAGATGCTCTCCTCGTCTCCCGTGATGGCAGCACCAGACTATCGAATGCCTTTCAAGCTGGCTGTGGATGCCAGTGACGTGGGAGCTGGAGCTGTGCTGTTCCAAGAAGACGAAAATGGACTGGACCATCCTGTAAGTTTCTTCTCCAAAAAGTTTGACAAACACCAGGTGAACTATTCCACTATAGAGAAGGAAGCTTTGGCCATGGTACAAGCTCTGAAGCATTTTCAGATCTACGTGAAATCGGCATTGCATCACGTGGTTGTCTTTACTGATCATAATCCGCTTACTTTCATTCACAGAATGAAAGCCACCAACCAGAGAGTTTTGAGATGGAGTCTTCTTCTGCAGGAATTCCCAATTACCATTGAACATATCAAGGGCACATCCAATGTAATCGCTGATGCCCTGTCCCGAAGTTGAACGTTGTGATAATGTGTTGACGTTCTTGATTTCTGTTTTTGTTTTTATATATTTTATTGTATACCAGGGACTCAGAGACTCAGTGTGATTACTGGTAGTCACCTTATTACTATGTGTTATAAATGCCCAGATGCGTCGGTTAACGCACATTTTGTTTTGTTTAAATGTAGTATATTTCCCTATTCCTAGAGTAGAGGAAATATCCTTTTTGAGGTGGGGGTGTGTGACGCAACATGCTCTTATCTTTTCGCCTGTGGCGATGTTAATTGTTTTAAAGGGCCGTGTGCAGCTTGGTTACGTAATACCCCCGCGCGACGGCGGTAGAGCTGCGTCCCAATATGCACTTATACCAGTTGTGGAGGCCATGTGGCCAGTAGTTACGTAATACCTCCGGTAGTGCGGTTTACGACCGGGGTATTTCTAGCGAACTGGCGACAGTAATTCTGGCCATCTAAGAAAATATACCGTCTCTGGGAGTTGTGGAAATATCACATGATAGGTGAGGTACCACCTTGTGCCCCCAGGCGATATTCGCTGTCTCTGAGATTTTTGAATAAATAGATAGGATTTTAGATATATTGGGGAGAAACACTGGAAGGCTTCCGGGGAACGTTGTCCGTCTGGACTGGTAAATATATTTTTCTGCTCTGTTGTATAACGTTGATGTGATTGATGTGACTTTAAATATTTTAATACTGTATTATACCAATATTATTTAGACAGTGTCTCTGGTAATCTGACGAAGTAAATTGTAGGCTTCACTGTTCTAAAATATTAAAGCGTAGCCAGTCATCCTAGAGGACCTAGGTAAACTGTAGGTTATTGTCTTTATTGTGATAGGTACCAGTATTAATTCTGTATTATAAGATTACTGAATGAGTATTTAAAGGTTAATTAAAAATTAACCAGTTAGGAATAGAGTTGTAATTCCTTTATTAATTAAGTTCCCCTGGAAGCGTTTCTCAATTATCACACGTGTTTGTGTTGTATCGCGGTGAAGTGATTAGAATGTTGTGTAAACTAGACACCTGGTGATTAACTAATTAAGTGATTAGCTCTGGGTTGTTATTATATTGTTGTTGTTAATTAACTACTGCGGCAAGTACATTTGTCAGCGTTAGATTTAATACAGATTCTAAAGTGTATTGTGTTTTGTTGTGTTTTCTAGTGAACTAAACGTGCTACATATTATATATTTATATCAGATCTTATCTCTGATTACTCCTAGAGCCGGGCCACTCGGGTAGTAGCCTGCCCGATACAGAGAGATCTAATAGATATACAGTTAGGAGAGATATTTGGATAATCGTGTTTTATTCAGTTAGGGTATAATCAGGATCCCCGTGACAGGAATAAAAAAAGGCGTTCCCTGTGGGAAAGACTAAGTTAAATGACCACAACACTGAAAAAATAGGTAAATCACAATGCAACTTGATCTGTAACAGTAAAAACTTTCACGCGGATTGTTTACCTTGGCTGTCAAGTAAGGACTTGTAAATAACAATTACCTATCGGTCTATTTATTCATCTAGCTTGGGCAGCTAACACAGTGCAGCGTAATTTACTTTTGAATCAATATTAATAGGGGGACAAAAACTGATTTAGATGTTTTTCTGTAAATGTATATATGACTGTTATAGTAATGTATTGACGGCTGTTGAGTATGTATTCCAACTGATATTGTTTGAATTTGTGAGGGTTGATTAAGTAACTGTCGAATAGTGAATATTAGTGGAATTTATTTTAGTTGTTGATCATGTATTAAACTTAAACTTGTGTTACGTTTTGTTGAGTATGTATTCCAACACAATTGATATGTTAATTCAAAATGAATTCTAATGGTAATATATCTATAATATAATTGTTAAGCATATTTTTAACAGAATTAATTCTGTGAATTTATTTTGACTGTGTATTTCAGTTTACTCTATTTTGTGAATTAATCTGTGACTGTAGTGACCATTAACTTTCTGCTGTGTAGATAATAGACTACAGTACCCGCTGAGAATCTTTTAGTTTTCTTTTAATGTTGACTGGCCTCGGTGGCGTCGTGGCAGGCCATCGGTCTACAGGCTGGTAGATACTGGGTTCGGATCCTAGTCGAGGCATGGGATTTTTAATCCAGATACCGACTCCAAACCCTGAGTGAGTGCTCCACAAGGCTCAATGGGTAGGTGTAAACCACTTGCACCGACCAGTGATCCATAACTGGTTCAACAAAGGCCATGGTTTGTGCTATCCTGGCTGTGGGAAGCGCAAATAAAAGAGTAGCCCATGTAGTGGCAACAGCGGGTTTCCTCTCAAAATCTGTGTGGTCCGTAACCATATGTCTGACGCCATATAACCGTAAATAAAATGTGTTGCGTGCGTCGTTAAATAAAACATTTCTTTCTTTCTTTCTTTTAATGTTGACATATCCTGCGTTTTGCTTTAAAGGGACAGCCCTGAGTTTACAACCATTGTAAAATGTTTCCGACCAATAGAGCCTTTTCGATGACGTAACATACAAATTAAATACATTTTCTTATTTAAAATACCAGTGTCTGTATTTACAAGGTGTTTGTTGTAGTCCTAATGCTTGTAGTAGCCCAAACCGGATTTTACATCTCAATAATTTCGTACGTATGACAAAAATATATATCACGAATTAAAGTAAAAACGGAGAGCTACAAATATTAGTATAGGACCGGAAACACATTCGATATACAGACACTGGTATTCTAATCAAGAAAATATATTTAGTATCAAATACTAGTCGCCAACAAGACTATTATTGCAAAAATTCTTACAATGGCTGCAAACTCAGGACAGTCCCTTCAATGACAAGTATGGTAGTGATGATCGGTTTCTTGGTGGACATTGACAGCGATATCTCTTTGAACTGCAGTTTTGGTTGTTTTGTTGTATGTATTTTGTTTTGTGTAATATTTTAAGTAAGTATGATTACCTGTGTGTCTTTTAGTCGATGGATCATACAAATGAAAGTTTGGTAGATGCTTCGTGTTGAATTTACCGTATTTCCTCTATATTACGACCACATTTCAATTAAAATTAATTTTGCTAGTGGGCCGTAATTTTCGAATTTAGCCGAAACCAGACGATCGAGGGCAATCAAACGATTCCGTTATTTGCAAACTGCTGTATAAGCATTCGCTGTTTCCATTACTTAATGTTAATTCAAGCTTGTTTTCTAAATTTTAATATAATATTCACATATATTTTATTTTTGCAAAAAGAACCACGCTTTACCGTTAAGTAAACTGTCCCATATCCCATTTCTTAATCGCAGGCTACACATCAGTGGGTGGTAGCAATTATTCATCTAGCTAAGGAAGCTAACACAATGCAGCGTAATTTACTTCTGAATCAATATTAATAGGGGGAAAAAAACCTGATTTAGATGTTTGCTAAATTACATATTGTAGACTACAATTATGAATAAATTCTGAACACCTTTGGAAAGTCTGTCGGTATTATTATTAATAAAAAAAAATTTTAACGAGTGCATGTTGTACATGCAACTACTGTTAATTCCACAAATATTCAGTCTCGAGTGTGACGCAATCACGCCTGTAGGAAGGAGAGAGGTACTATGCATGTGTCCCTAATGAAGACGAAATGCACGTTTGTTTTGTCCTGGTATTTAATTTTTAAATAATATAAAAATCTAGCTTGTGCCCACCCACCCCAATTACAAACTGTGCCCCCTCAACTAGACCCCCCTTCCCCCAGCCACCATTTCAGATATAGTTCCTACATCGACCGGACCCTTTTAATCACTGCTTTACTTTTGCTGCTTGGTCAGCTTTTAATTCATGTAATATTTGTTTTGTTTTATTCCATATTACACTGCTTTGCTTCACTTTGCACCCGCACTGTGGTAATACTAGTATTGTGTCGTCTTCAATTTCTCGTGTTAGTTTTAGATTTGTATTTGTACGCATGCGCGCTCACAGAAAACAGACCTTTCTTACACACCCGTTAGTGATAACACCGTACGTTAGCGTTATTTATGATAACACATACCCTGTTTACACGCGTGCGTGTGTTAACAATTTCAAGACATACGACTGGCTGCTCCTAAGTGATGACCAGGTCACCAATGCCATATATCCAATGAAAGGCAACACGATGGAAATCGATTAGACTGTGACGTGTAGTTAACGTGATATGCATGTGTCTGTGACGCGTAAGTCAGCTACAAATGCAACGGCTGTAAATAATTTTTAGTCGAAAAAGATGTTAAAATTTGCTTAAAACCTGGTTTTTGAGGATATGTAAGAAATAGAATAATACATTCGTGTTCATTAGATACCATTTACTTTCGCTCGTTAGATACATTAAAACAACTCGTTGTGAGATAAATAGTATTTTTAAAGGCCACTCATGTATTATTCTCTATGTGTATGTTGGTAGCCTTGCAAATTCTCGTCAAATTAATATACAGGTCCCGCTACATTCTCCACTCGTCATATTCCGACAAGTATATGCAAATAAATATAGTTATTTACGTAAAGAATAAATTTTAACATAATCCAAAACGGCAATGTCAGTCCTTAAATTTTTACAATGAAAACCTGCATATATTATATTATATATATAGTTTGTGATACAAGGAGTGGGGAGTAAGGGTTTAAACTTTGCTCTTGTGCTACAAAGTACTTTTACTTTTTATTTTTATTAATTTATTTTTTTACTGGAAACATCGATATGCCGGTTTGCAAGCACACATAGATGTATCCCGTCCCAACGAACCCCAACCCCCCAAAAAAAATCCTAGACCCGATTCTGTGGCAACCCTCCTACATACGTGCAGGAAGGATAAAATAGTATTTGTTTTGTTCTCTAATCGGCCATACATACATGTACTAGTATTTGACGCATTCATTTATTTTAAAGAAGTTCCCTCCTCCTTAGTGTGAACATTGTCAGCGTACACGGACTGTGCGCCACATTTTGGTCGAGTAATCATTTGAAGCCGACAAGAAACAATATATTTGGCAACAGAAATGTTTTGGAATCTTTCGAATTCCACCCAAAATTTATTTTAAAGTTTTTAAAACACTTTGATTTCTGTACAAGTTTTAAATTATACTTACCGAGGTATTGTATTTTATTGTAATTTTCCCCCACAGTTCTTTACAATATGGTTTTATATAATTATATAAATTGTATCGTTAACATCCGAAACCTCCTTTGCACACATTTTGGCTACATGCGGCAAATTTACGTGCGTGCCTATACATTCCAATGCGGATACAGTTAATTCGCGGCCATTTGCGTGTGCATGACAACTATTCGTAAATTACTAATATGAGAATACCTATATTTGCTAATAAAATTAGTTGTTTCTGTCATGACCAATTGCCCCACACCTGCAGCTTGAAACAGACATCGGTTTAGAATTGGGAGATCAAAGAACCAAAGCGAACATTTTAGTCTTGCTGGCTCTTATGGACCATAAAGTGTGTTGATTTCACGTTACTAAATACAGGTACTAATTTTGCTACCGTTCTAATTTCTTTGATTTCATTTATAATTACCCTTTTCAGTGTTTCTTCCCGCAAGAAATATTTGCGTATGGCGCTATGGAATTGATTGCAACCACAGTTAACAAGGGGTATGGGGGCCTTCCACAGAAACAAAATGAGTTAAATTTAGGGTTAAGGTTAAGAAAATCATACAGTAATTATAAGAGTAATTAATTTTGTCAAAAGGTTAAAAAATCTGCAAAATAAATTGGGTACGGCGCCATACCCGTTTTCCCCTCTGGCAGAAACCCTGCTTTTATCCCAATTTGAGTCACCACAGACACACACACCTTAGACTTAAGCGTGGGCACATTAATAGCAGACTTATAAAAATAAAAAAAGAGGGGGGGAAAAAAAGGGTGGTCGAAATTTTAATTAATTTTTTTAAATTATTTGCCTGTGGTCGTAGTTTTAGAAGTATTTTGGCACCGACATGCTGTAGAAAAATTAACGGTCGAAATTTTAGAGGAAATACGGTAACACAACAAAATAACATGGTATAACAAATATGTTTAATCAACATAAAAAATGTGAATATATATAGGTATATATGATATATGACAACTGATATTTTTCTTTGTGAATGATAAAAGTATACCCAATAATTTACTAGTAAATAAATCTTAAAAACAGTAAGAATATTTAATAAAACTTCCAAACCACATAATACAAGTGCATTTAAAAATGCATTGTAGAAAAATGTGTAAAGAGTTGTAAATCAGGAGTGGCAATATTTTTTTTTACTAAAGAAGAGAAATTTAAAAAAATGATGAAATATAAATATTTTCTTTTAGCAAACAATAAAAGTTACAATTTGTGTGTCGATAAAATATACATATATTAGAATGAGAGAAAAAAATCTATTCATCCTGGGTCAAGAATGTAAAAAAAAAAAAGGTGTCAATGGGTTTAGAATGTTGTGTATAACACGAATACAATAATGATATCAAAGTAGTTGTAAAACATAACTGATAATAGTTTTTAAATTGTTTTACCAAAGAAGAGATATAAGAAATTTGTGAAATGTAAATATTTAATTGTGAGAAGCAATAACAGTTATGCAACTTGACAGGGCTAGCTCTGGGCCAGCATACAATTTCACCAAATTATCTAATAAAGTTCAAAAATGGCGAAAACCCTCTTCATTTTCCAACAAAATATCAATATTTACATTAAATATTTTCGCCAAATTGAAATAACAGTCGCCAGTTATTTTTAAAATTCACAATCGGCAAATTTGGTGAGTGGAAAAGCTACCCCTGCTTGAAAATGTCCAAAAATATCTAAATATGTCTTAAAGAGAAAGACATTTATGACATCCAGGTTGAAGAATGTACATATAACAAGATGTTCAAGCAGTTGAGGGTTTGGAAAGTTGTGATAACACAAACACATTAACGATATCACAGCGGTGCCGGAACGAAGAACAATCAGTCACAACATGTAGATTGGTTGCTTCAGCTCTTCACATTGGCGGGACGCACACTCGGTAGTGATCGTTTCTGTCTGGTTGCCAGTTCTTCCTCAATTTTCTTACGCTCTTCTTCTTCTTGTATCTTCTGGATTTCAGCAACCTGGTCCAGAAACTGAAACAAACATAACAGTTTTTTATTTTAAAGCCAAATTAATGTGATTAATACACAATTTTATTTTTTATCAGCCCATGATATTAAAGTAACTATATCTTTGAAAGGTAAACCATAGCAATAATGATTTATTAAAGATGATCATTTGATAACTGCTAATTTGAGATTAAAATAAATTAACAAATGAAGATGTGCATACGAACCAATAAATCATCCACTTTTATCACATCATACAATGTATGCCTTGAAATTTTGTGAATTTTAATTATATTTGTGGCATAATTAGGGAATAAATGAAAATGCCTATTAGTGATGGTCAGGATTATTTGTACCAGCTTTGGCTGAAATCCAAGTGGTGGAACTTGAGAACCAGTCAAAAATCTCTCAGCCAATCAGGCTGGGACAGCCATATTAGATATCAAATCGTCATAAAAATATAACAACACTTGGTCAGGACCATGACAGAATCATTTGTACCAAGTTTGGTTGAAATCAGCCTGGCAGAACTCGAGAAGTTGAAAATGTCTCAGTCAATCAGAGACCAGAGTGGCCATCTTGGAATTTGAATCTGCCCGAAAAATAACAACACTAATTGTCAGTCATGAGTGGATCATTTGGAATACATTTGGTTGAGTTCTGCCTGGTTGAACTTGAGAAGAAGTCGAAAATGTCTCAGTCAATTAGAGGCCAGGACAGCCAACTTGGATTTTGAATCTGCTTGGAAAATAACACTTGATCAGACCTATGAGAGAATACCAGTTATTTATACCAAAATAGGTGAAAATGTGAAAACGCTGACTGACGACAAGCCATGACATAAGCTCCCATGGCCCTTCAGGCCAGGTAAGCTACAAATTGGTTAATAAACACACAACAGCCAGCGAGATAGAAACATTTTTATTTTAATTAGTTCAAAAAAACAATTAAATATTTTATCTCTTCTTGAATATTTAAACCTCTTCACCATAAATTGCATTTAACCTTTTTAAAAGGACGAATCCAAATATATGACAAAAAAACAAAACATGACAGAAGATGCCCAAAATATGAAGACCGATGCTGTAAATAAGGAAATGTTAAGGAGCATAAACTTTTAGTAAATTTGTCTGTAATCTGCAAAACATCAAACTTGATCAAAAGTATTATTTCAGCTGATCCTACAGCTTAGCTTCTTTTCTTTTTTTAACTTTCTGATATGATGACCTCACTAAAGTTCTATGTTGCTCTTATGTCACTTATTTAGATTCTGGTAAATTTTAAGATCGCTAATATTTTATGATTTACAGTAACTCGATTATCAAACTGGCCAACGAGAATACATTTTATTTAAAATAAATGTATATCAAAATCACTTGATATACAAATCCAAAGTGATCAAAGGTTTTTACAAATAAACAGTATACTTTGCAATGCTAAAATGTTACCGTAGTGATTCAATTAATTATTTTTACTTATATGGTACACTGGACAAAATGTATCGATAGAGCGTCTTTACATTAATTAATCAGAATACAGAAATTTTTTGTAATACATGTCTTAGTATCAAGAAGTTAAGTCTGTAACAAGTGCTCCATTGATGAATAAAACAATTAGCAGGCAAAAAAGTAAATAGCGAAGACTGTGCAGGAAGACAAGTATGTATATTTAAAATAAAAAACACACAAAAAAACCCAGTTAATTAAAATAAACAAATTATATTTAAATAAATCAGCCTGAGACCAAATTTTTAATAAACCATTTTCAGAAACAAGAATTCTGTGGAATAAAATGACTCACCTACCATAAACATATTTGGTGTCACTTATAGTTGCTTCTATAAGATGTTTATTTCAATGCATATTATAAAAAAAAACCTAATTAAATAAAAATTCAGTTAAATAAATTCTATAAAAAATTTAATTTAATAATAAAATAAAAAATAGCCAAATTTGCATTGTGATGAACAATTAATTATAGGTGTAACTAAAACCAAGTTTCACTGATTTAGGACCTAGGACCTACATGGAGATAAATGTGAAATGTGAAAAAAACTAATATATTTTAATTAAATTTTTTTTATTCTTTTCACATGCACCGTGATGAACATCCACAGATATATCTATAAATGTTTCACTGACCAAGGACTTACAGTTTCAGGGCTCGAACTTAAATGATGGCACCGACGGCAATTGCCGTTGTTGAGATATAAATAGCTGTAGGTAAGGAGCATTACCAACAGCACTTTTGTGCCATCGGTAAAGCTCTTCAACAATGGCAAAATGTATACTACTAGTGTACATTATCTGCCAATATTTAACATTTACATATTTAAAATACATGTATGTCTACATACAACAAAATAACCCTTCAGTGACATTCATTTGCTGCAAATGTCACTTTTTAAAATATTTCGATAGGTTGGCTCAAACTTGCCATCGGTGGGCCGTTTCACCCACGGCAATTTTTTAAAGAATTGCCATGGGAGACAAATTCTTAAGTTCGAACCCTGCAGTTTGAGTAAAATTTATCTAAATCCGAAAGTTTAACATTAAACTTTGAAAAAATTAATGCAAAAGTTAACGTTGTTGCCGCCACCATCAGAAAAGTAACACCTATATCTAGCCTTTTTACTTCGTAAAGGCGAGACAAATAGGAATTAAAGATTGTCTGTTGTTTCTTTGAGGTTCACCGGGTTATGAAAACTAAAAACAAAAGTGCTGTGGAGGTAAATGATTTGCCTAAATAATTTGGTATTCTTTTCATATGCATTATGAACATCCATAGGTGCAACTATAAACCAAGTTTTATTCATGTAGGAATTAGAGTTTGTTAGAAACAGATCTAAAAGCAAAACTAATATTAAGTTAAATGTGAAAGTGTTTTAATTCAAACTGTTTAATTAGTTTTAAAAAAAAATTCACATTCACTGTGATGAACATCCGTAAGTGCAACTATAAACCAGGTTTCATTTATTTTGTGAGAAATGGAGCTAAACTTAAAACTTTAACATTAATCTAACTGCAAAACTATTTTCATTAAAAAAAATTAATTTATTAATTTTTAATTCATTTCACATGCACTGTGGGTGCAATTATAAACCATATTTCACTGACCTAGGACTTAGTTTGCGAGATACTGATTTAAACACGAAACTTTAACACCAAATTTTAACACAAAAGTGGATGCCGTCGCCAGAAATATAACACCTGTATCTTGCCTTTTTACTTTGTAAAGGCTAGACAAAGGCCGTTTACGCAAAAGTTTGCAATGCTTTTCTTTTGTCCCTATGAACCTAAAAGAAATAACCGACAAACCGTATAATTAAATTTGAAACACTTATTAACTGGTTCACTGCTAAGTTATCTGTGCTATAACACTGTATAAAGCATGTAAATAGAAATAATTGCATTGAAAATTTAATTTTCAGACAATAAAATATATGACTCACATGACTGGGTTTTTGTGTGTCTTTCTTTTTAATTTTCTGGAGGTTAAATCTGTCAGACATCTGGACTATATAACATTATGTATCTACATAATTTGTGGTTGAGATGTCCATAAATCCCAAGTGAAATGTCAGGTAAGCAATATTAGTAATTTAGTTATTGGGTAGAAGCTTCTTTGTGTGGTCACATCACAAGTCAAACATTTGTAAGATGTCCACACAAGTTTAACAGAAGCTTTATTGGTACAAATGACACAATTCCTTCATCTATCTGGTAAGGTAACTAGCGTTAACGTAACAATAATTCGCCCAATGCTACAGCTGTAAAAAAAAGTTATGAAAATAGAGGGGGTATCCACAATTGAAAAATGGTTCCATAAGTTTAACACACATCATGTCCTAGTCCATGGTCACTGTTTTTAGCAGCACTCTCACACAAATTACAAAGTTTTATTTCAAATTTATGGTGGTATTTGTCAGTGGCACGTATTGCAATAAGGCAGTCCTTCCCTGAAATCCTATTGCGCTTTCATGAACAGAAAATTCTTTGTCTGGCTTATAGTACTTTCTAAATTGACTTCTGAAGTGATCAACAAAATATTTTACCCTATGTGATATCAAAGATAAGTCCTTATGAGATTTTTTTGAGTAATCAAACCCATATTTATTATCAATCCTAAAAATGCTTTCATCTCTGCATCACCAATATGTTGCCATTTGTTGAAATGAGAAGACAACTTGTCTTGTTTCTGCCGTGCCCTTGTATCACTATATGTATTAGATTCTGAGACTAAATCATCTAGAAATCGGTCACCTAGCTAAGAGAAGTAAAGGATATAATCCATGGGGGTTGATAATGTTTTCTGGTATATTACATATGCCTGGTTTTTCCAAAAATGTTAGAGCTCCAGTTTTACTTTGATCGAAACTATCGCCGGCGAAATCAGCCACTCAGCCCCCATTATAATCATCCACAGCAGCACTGATTGTTTAGTTCATTATCTGAGTTGTCAAAACTGGATCCATTTAAAGTTTCAATATCAGATTCATTGAAACTATAAAATGTTCTGATTGAATCGTCGCTATCCGTGTTGAACAAGACATCGGACATTACTTGTGTTCGTTTTGAAAGTCACATGTTGTTCCACCAGTTAATAGCACCATCATATGTCAATGAAACACTTATACTGGGCTTAGCCAATCACAGACTGCATCTCATGGAAATGTAATAAATTTATGCTATAACTTGTCTTCTCATTAACTCAGTTATAATTAATCCAATCAGAGAACAATTTGCAACATGCACTAGGAAAGCCACTATCGTGGCTTTTTGCAGTATCCACGGAAATCTCAATTGTGGCTTTTTGCAGTTTTCATGGAAGCCACAATTGTGGCTCTCAGCAGCAAACCAGTTAATAAAAACAAAGAAAATCATATTTTGTTTCGAATTCTGTTTTGGTTCTAGAACAATAACACTCAATAATAAAAACGGCTAATATAACATGACATCAGCTTATGTTACGTTCCCCGACAACTTCCATTTTTACATTCTTCGAGAAACGAACAGGCTTGCATTGCTAGAACTGGACCAATGGGATCCCACTGAACTGTAATGAATATAATGGAAATTTAATTATTGATATCTGAATACAAATATTTTGAAGGTGCTTTATGTCTGTATAATAAATATAATATCTGTAACACACTTTACTATTGGCTACAGGTAGTATTCCTAAAATGTGTAATTCTTTATATTTAAACATGCTTAATAGCTTTAACAGACATACTTCTGGTTTACGTGTTTGCTTCTTTTCAATAAACTCCATAAATGCATTTGATCCATGCATCTGAGAAAGTTCAATGTTCTGAAAAATAAAAAAGGGTTGAAAGATCACAGATTTTTTTTTTTTTATCATTTTCAATATTTAATTATCAGGTATAAAAATCTAGACATGGAAGTCTCATACTGAATCACATGCATGTAATTTGTACGTATAGATTATAGATTCTTTTTCAAAACAGAATAAACAAAACTTTGGTTTTTGAAAATTTTTGGGTGAACATGACTAAAATATAAAGTTATACAATATTCAGAACAGTGTTTAAAGTGGTTTAAATTGTTTCTATATACATCTAGGCCTACATGGATATCAAAATTTTTGTTAAAAATATTTTAGAGAAAATAGCAAAAGTAAATAGAACAAACTCGGAAAAATAATTGTCATCACTCACTTAAGCTATGACAAGTGGAAATGATATCATTCAGGACATAAATTTGATAATAACTTTAACGTGTTTATTATCCTCTTTATACACTGGTGGCACCAATGAAGTCTGCACACCATACTAAAGAAAGTTAAAATATTAAATAACTTTGTTCAAACTCAAGTAATGAGCGCTTTATTAGTGGCGCACACACACCTGCCATATTTACTGGCCTGCATGGCGGCATATAAGTCTGCACAGCAAACATTAAAACAACCACTTCTGTCACTACTGTTCACACAAACAACAGGTAATGTATCAGACTTTTCATAACTTCTAGGAAACAAACACTTCCTATTAAACTGTTTCAGGTTAATTTAGATATGCAAATAACATAAATACAAATAGTGTTCCATGCTCGTTAGTTTGGATAACACCAACTGACAACATAAAAAAGCCAGTGTAAAAATTTATTATCATTATTCAACAAAAGTTGTCCGTTATTAACTGTGTAAATGAGCACAAATAGTGTTTTCATTAACTATGATAATTATGAAACAGAATATAGCTAAATATAGGCCATGCTGTCAGCTTTATACATGTGTAGTCTGAACAGCCATGTTGGCTGTGTTATATCACTCGGAGGGAAGTTCAAAGTATGATTGGATGTTTAAGTTAACAGATAAAATAAAAGATTTATTTCATAAATTACAATAAGGTATGTATTGCAACTTTTATGTAAACTCGTGCAAGTTGATATACAAGGTTGATCATTACAGCGGTGACAGACAAATGTGTTGACAGGCAATACAAAAACATGTTGATCGAGGCTGGAAAAAGTGTTCCTTAAGTGCATTAATTCAGGGTTTTATTCAATAATATTGTTATCTATCAGTTTTAAACATATATTCACAATCAAGATGTGTTATTTTGACACTTGGTTTTATTAATTAAATTAACGTTATTTGTTTGTTTGCAAACATACCCCAACAACTGTTTCAACATCTAATGTAACATAATTAACATGCGCAGATTTTTATGCCGCACAGACTTATGTGACATGGGTGTATATACCCACGTCCACTAGAACTGGAAAAGGAAAATTACCAGATCATTGCTGCGTTTTTTTGCTTCAGACATTTCTTGATTTTTCAGTTCCTTTGGATCGATGAGGGGAATATTGTGGTCTCTCTTTTGCCATGTCTTTGGATCGAGGTACCAGGCACCATATTTGAACTTCACCCAACTTGGTTCATAGTTGCCTGAATATTCCTGCAAGTCAGAGTTCAGTATCTTATTACACACATTTGGTAAATATTGTAAGACAATCAATATACAGAACTATATTCAGTTGTTATCCATGTTGTTTATTGCATGAGTTTCTAGTGCACTAGAATATTAAACCATGATGAGTGGTATAAATTTTGTATACTATAAACAAGTGCAATAAATAACAGGGGAAAACAACTGGTATGTACATGTAGTTCTGTATTTATTACATACGACCTTTGTATATTATTATGATTAACAAACGTTAAATTAAATAACACAAATTACTTCATTTGGAAATTTAGTTGAATTGTATTGAATTGACAAACACTGAGCAACCTGGCTAGGGACATGTCTGCATTTTAGTGAACTACACATGCAATATTTATATTACATAATATGATAATATGCTCAATAATAATTTTTTAAAATCTGCACTGTCAAAATGGTCTTTATAAATTAACCTATTGCAAATATAACTCTACTGGTTGTAGTAGGAAACATATAAGATGACTATGGGCCCAAAAAGTCCCACTGAGTAACTTGTTGACACCCACGGCACCTACCAGACTCATGGAGAGCACAACATCCATTTTCCTGGAACATCAGAATGACCAACTTCATGATTTTGTTTCTCCATCGGTAAATGGAGCTTCCCACCAAATTGGGTTGCAATTTGTCAAGTAGTTTTGTAGAAAATGTGAAACGTTTGCACACAATAAACTACCACAGATGGAAATGGATTGCAATAGGTTAGTTGAGCCTTTGGCTCAGGTGACTTACAAATGGCTTTCAAAACAATAAAACAGTCCATCATGTGATTGTAAACAAGATACATGTATGTCTTTAGTTACAAAGTAAATGGATTTTATTGCTTGGACCATGTCACTATACACAAGCTCGAACAATATCCAAATTATTACCTTATATAGATCGCCCATTTATCAATCTTGTGCCCACATTTCATGACTTTTGGCTGGGAACATTTTGTTTTATGAATGTTTTAAAGAGTGTAAGTGCTAAAGTATGTGCAGTATTCGAGGTGGTCGCAATAAGCAAGTTCGTAGGAGACACATCTTTTTATGCTTATTAGACAATAAGTGTCCCATCAAAATTTCACGAGTTTTGGCCAAAAAACCTTCGAGATATATGCAACATAAGAGTTAGCAAGAATAATAAATAATAATAAATACAAAAAATTAAAAATAATAATTCTACCAAATACAATAAGTCTCCCGATTCTAGTCGCTAGGGAGACCTAATGATGTTAAGTACTAATGACTTGAGATACTGGAAAAAATACTTTTTTTCTGCAACTACTCAATGATTTACCTTCTTTTTTCTTTTCTTTGAAATATCAAATTTCCAATCTCCAAGCTTTTATAATAAAAGAGTATTAACAGACTAAAAATATAAAATAAATGTCACTCGTAACAAGACTAGAACATAACTACAAACCCATTTTCTTTTTCATCATAGTTTGTACACAAATAAATGTTGCTCATTACTTGAACAAAACTACGAACCCATTTCTTTTTTTTCATGACAGACTTTGGGACATTACTCGTGGATTCTTGTGGTTGTGGAGCGGATGCCGACATGCGCAGTTCCTGTGGGACATTGGTCAGCTCCACCACATGGATGGGGACGGACAGTGCAGGCTTAGTTTCATAGCCGCTGGCAAACAGACTGGTAATGGTCGACTCCTCTATGTTGTTACTCTCTCCACCGAGACTGGCAACCCACTCACAGAACTCTCGCGTCACATTCTGAATATGTCTTTCCTGAACAAACACCACCAAATTTACAAAACAGAAAAATATAACAAAACCATACAAGGAAATATTTTTCTATTTAAGGCAAAGAAATTAGTCTTGTAAGATAATCACTAAGGACTGGGACTATTTAATAAAAATGATCGGTCCTATTCTGAAACAAACAAAAAATATAGGTCTCCAACAACCCATCTACATGTACATGTATATTAATATCTCAACATGTGATAGTTGTTAAAAACATGACCTGTCTAATGTGCCTCGAATCTCAGTATTTATTTATGTGATTGATAAATGCACCTAATAAGGAAGGAAGGAAGGAAATGTTTTTTAACGATGCACTCAACACATTTTAGTTACAGATATATGGCATCAGACATATGGTTAAAGACCACACAAATGTTGAGAGAGGAAACCCGTTGTTGCCACTTCATGGGCTATTCTTTTCACCATCCCACAGACAGGATAGTACATACCACAGCCTTTGTTACACCAGTTGTAGAGCACTGGCTGAAACGAGAAATAGCCCAATGGGTCCACCGACAGGGATCGATCCTAGACCAACCGCACATCTAGTTAATGCTTTACCACTGGGATACGTCTCATCCCAATGCATCTAACAATGCCTATTATGAGCATACATATACCTAACAATGCCTATTATGAGCACACATGTATGTGATTTAAAACATTCACTGAAATAAATATGCGCCTGCAATGTTTTATGAAAGACTTCATGTTTTGAAGAATAAACAAATTAACTATGAAAATACTGTACCTGTGAAGGAGAGTTCGATTTTCGTTCGTGAGGTTTCTTCTTTTCCTTCTTTTCTTCTTTCCGTGGTAGCCAGCGATACAGATTTCTTAATATCTCTTCGTTCGACCTGAATGGAACAAAACACATCATATTAACTTCAAATTATGTCATTATTTTCACATCAAGTGTGACAAATCTTTATTATCATGTTTATGTTTGAAACAGGTATATATCCAGAAGTTTTTTTTATTAGTGATTACTATGAGCTGCATGTAGCCTAGAGAAACAACCTCTGAAAATTGCAAGAACAATCGTTTCGTTCATGTGTCGCTGATGCAAATTTAATTTTCCACAACCTATTTTTCGTTCATGCATTAAATTCATCACATCATTTACTTGGATAAAAGCGGGTTTAAGTTGGACCCAAAACGTAGGATCAAACCAGTCTGTGGGGAAAGTGCATATAAAAGATTCCTTGCTGCTAACCCAAAAATGTAGTGGGTTTCTTCAAAAGACTGTGTGTCAGAATGACCAAATGTTTAACATCCAATAGCCAATTATTAATAATAAATCAACTTGCTCTAGTGATATTGTTAAACAAAACAAACTTTAAACTTCAACTAACACCAGATCCTACAGGCAGACACATGATCACTCTAAAGTTAGTTTTTGTTTAACAACATCACTAGAGGCTGAGCACATTGATTTATTATCGACTATTTGATGTCAAACATTTGGTAAGTTTGACACAACCTTAAAAAGGGAACCTGCTACATGTACATTTTGCCATTAGTAGTAATGGATCTTTTATATATGCACAATACCACAGACAGGATAGCACATACCACAGCCTTTGATATACCAGTCGTGGCACACTGGTTGGAACAAGAAATAGCCTAATGGGCCCAGTGACAAGGATCGATCCAAGACCCACCATGAATCAGCCAAAAACTTTACCACTGGTTTTTGTTTCTTGACACTCATATAGCAAGTGGTGAGACGTAGCCCAGTGGTAAAACGTTCCCTTGATGCACAGTCGGTCTGGGATCGATCCCCGTCGGTGGGCCCATTGGGCTAGTTCTTGCTCCAGCCAGTGCACCACGACTGGCATATCAAAGGCCGTGGTATGTGCTATCCTGTTTGTGGGATGGTGCATATAAAAGATCCCTTGCTGCTAATCGAAAATAGTAGTTCATTAAGTGTCGACAGCAGGTTTCCTTTCTCAATATCTGTGTGGTCCATAAGTAACTGTATGTTCGATGCCATATAACTGTAAATAAAATGTGTTGAGTGCGTCGATAAATAAAACATTTCCTTCCTTCCTCATATAGCAACATCATGACAAAAGACAGTGTTTCAAAACCAGACTTACTGCGCCTCGTCCTTCTCCTCTGTGCCAACCTCGGGTGCCTTGACATCCTCTTTAGACTCCTCAGCATCCGCTACCTCCTCCGCCTCATCCAAGTCGTCTTCTTCAGAGCCTTCCTCACTGGACTCCATGTTCATCTCGGGATCAAGGATGTCCACAATATCCTCAAACAGCTGCCAGGTGGATGTAATATACAGAGAAAGTTAACATCACAAATACATACAGGCGAAATAGATCCACTGCAAATCCCCACACTTCCACAAATAACTTAGTTAAGTATATTGTAAAAAGATTTAGCATTTCTGACCACGACAACTGCATCAAGTCTAATACTGTAAGAAGAATTTCTATGCATCTGACACTGGAAACTCTTTAAAAATCATGAAAAAAGATATGTTTGTCATTTTTACATTATATGCAGTTGCAATTTAATAAGTTGCAAAAAACAAAAACCTGCACTGTCATGTATATGTTATTTTGCATTTTATGTATTATTCTCCTGTCCTGTTAGTAAGTGTTAAATTTGATTAGAGGTGTGAAGTATTGTTTGTCAAACAAAATTTGTCATATCATCTACACACTGTACAAATTTTAATAAAACTCTTATTACTGATTTTCCTAATAACATACTGTCCAAGCTACTGTTCACTAATTTTTAAACAATTACTGACTTTGAAGTTGTCAAATATACTGTGCCAAATAAGTTTAGCAATTACGTACAAGATATGAAACACAGACAACCTGATTGGATGTTGAATTTATTTGTACACATTATTTCATTGATACAGCATTTCTGAATGTAGCCAGCAGTAACACGTTGTCACGGTGTCAACGTCATCACTTTAATTCCAACTGATGAAACAGAGGGGTACATCTACCAAAATGTTGAGAGAGGCTCAATGTGTGTGTGCACCAGCGGCATTGATGACAGCAGTACATCGTCGTCTCATGCTTCTAATGAGACCATGTGGTATGTGGTCTAGCGTTGTCATGTTGAAACAGAAAGCCAGGATGCTACTGCAGGAATGGAATGACCACTGGTGTAATGATCTCGTCGCAGTAACATTGAGCAGTCATGTTTCCGTGAATGAAAACGAGATCTGTTTTACCTCCACCATGAATGCCGGCTCCGACCATGACGCTGCCACCGCCATATCGGTCATGCTGAATGACGTTGTCTGCATCATATCGTTCTCCCCGTCGCCTCCATACACGACGCCTACCATCTGCAAACTGAACACAAAACCTGGATTCGTCTGTGAATAATGTCTGATCCCATTGTCTGCGTCGCCAGTGTTGGTGTATTCTGGCCCATCTCAGACGTTCCTGAATGTGACGTGCTGTCAGGGGAACAGCAACAACAGGGCGATGTGCTTGTAATCCAGCAGCATGGAGACGGTTATGGACAGTTTGAGCATGAATTCTAGTGCCTGTGGTTTGCTGCAAAGTACGGGCCAAACGAGGAGCACTTTCGAACCTGTGACGTCGAGATGACGTCACTAAATACCTATCTTCCCTTGGAGTAGTTAATCGTGGTCTACCAGAACGTGGTCGATCTCGCACTTGCCCAGTTTGGTGTACGTGTTGTCGGAGTCGTGATATAGTACTGTCATGAACACAAAAGTACTGAGCGACATCGTGTACGCGTTAAGCCGTCCCATTGCTTCATGACGTTGATTTTCCGTTAAGCCTGGACGGCGACCCATTATAACAGGATAAATTCTTCCTTTTGTTTTTGGATAATGTTGGTTCAGTGCATCAAAATGTGATTTCAATACATCCGTATTGCACACGCTTCTGCAACAGCACGAGCGCACCGCGTTTGCATGTGCAGTACACATAGCGGCGTGCGATATGACAAATGGTGTTCTTTTCATTACCCAAAGCGACAGGGCATATGCAACTAACATATTACCAAGTTTTATCACTTTATTTTAATTTATTTGGAAGCAAGCGTCATTTACAAAAACTTGCTAAACTTTTTTGGTTAAGTATATGTTTTTTAATAAATGGCCCAAAAAGCAAATGGCAATTAACATGTGGTAAACTAAATTTTATGAACTGTTTTAAATTCTTGGGATTTAGCTTAATAAAATCCTATCGGCTATTCAGGGATGTTTTTTAATTGATCACGTGGCAGTGGCAGATCCAAAAAATCCATTTGGGGGACATGAGGTGGAATGCCAAGAGAACTTTGGGAGAGGTTTGGTGGGGAATCGTAAAAAAAATTAAGGGGGGGGGGGGGGGGGGGGGGGGGGGCCGGGCCCTAGATCCGCCTCTGTGTGGGATGCTGTGAGTATGCTGTGGGTTTGCAACATCTTTTTTCCCCCATATGCAAACATTATTTAAAAAACATTTTACACTGTGGAGAAAAAATGAAAATGGCCTGCCCTAATGTGATCATTTCTGTAGAAGAGATTTCTGTGCTTACCTCTGGTGCGACACTTTCCTCCAGATGCGGGTACAGCGCAAGAGGATGTCGCAACAAGCCACATTCAATTTCATCAATGTGTTGTCGTCGCTGCTGCTGCTGTGGTGTGACTCGGGCGAAACAGACCTGCTCCTTGTCAAACCGCTTAGGCATGGCCGCCTGTTTGACTGCTGATACATTGTCACTGTCGCCTGATATTGTTGGTCCTGGACCTTTTTCCACCTTTGGTTAATATAAAAAATCATAGCCGGTAATTTATATGAATCAAAGTCAACAAATACATGGTCTGGCCCAATTGATGCTGCTATTTAGTTGTTTCATTCGTAAAATATGACAGACACATTGTGGTAGATAACATACATATATAGAAGAGGACAATATAGTTTTAAAGAAGAATGATTAAGCCATAGTATTTGTATTTCTGTATGTAATTAACTGATGGGCACCTGTCTGTCCTTGTTTTCAACTGATTTTTATCTGTATAATTCTTGCTAAATGTGCATCAATCTGCGTGGCCATTCACATGCAAAGTAACCTGAATCCCACATCTGATTAACTGATCGTATAGTCACTTGTCTGGACAGTATCGGGGACAAAAATCAGCTGAATTGAAAATTAAGTCAGAAAACTATATTTCAATGTAACCACTATGCTTCTGAAACATCTTCTTCCCTGTGGTTGAGAGAGAGAATGGAGTACACAGGAGTCTGCTGAATACAAATAATAATGAACAAGCATTGATGGTGTGGTTGTTAGATAATTGAGTTTAAGACTGTTAGACACAGAGGCAATACCAGCATATTAATTTATTAGTGCATGTATTATTACAATATGCAGTCATCAAAATAAGCCTAGTATCTGATGGTGATAACCCATGTACAGGTTACAACATAATACAGACCTGGCAACCTATAATTATAAGCTTATACACTGTAAGTAATATAACACATTTATAAAGTTGACAATTCCCATTAGCTTTATTCTTAAAGTCACTCACAAATATGCAAATAACTTTTATCCAATCATATCGCTGTTTTCATTTTATTAATACTTGTTTGTTTATCATATATCTGAGAAAAAACAAAACAATTGATAAATGTGTGAGAGGTATGGTTTTTGTTCAACCAAATTTTATGGAGAATAATTTTTAAGTACCGTTCTCGATTTTACCTACATGTTGTAACCTCTTAGTAACCTCTTAGTAACCTGAATGACTGTTGTCAACTTACAGGTATTTCAATGCATGGTATATGTATATTGCATTATACAAGCCTCAATGTTTTGCAATATAGAAAACAAGACATTATCCATCCCTACAGGCCACTAAACCAAACCAACACCTCGCTAACTAATAACCAGCCAATACATTCTGTCCAAGATGGACATATCATTTCACAGTTTAATCCTGTGCTTAACTCCAATTACGGTTCAAGCATGGCAAGTATAGTACTAAATTACACACTGGTGAACTTACTTTTAGAAAGACGTTGCCCTCTACAGTTGGGGGAAGACCATCTCGGAAGTCATCTAAGCCATCTTTGACAAAAATCCAGTTTTTTCCAACAAGGCATTTAGAGGTATCAGATGGTTTCAGTGACTTTATATACTTAGTTTTTAGCCTCTCCTTGTACCTGAAAAATAACACCAGAAGATAGGTTTTACACAACTCAATTCAGTGTTTATAACTTAATTCAACACACAAGGTTAGCTCTGGTTGAGAACAAAATGTCGCCAAATTATCTATTAAACTTACAAAATTGCAGAAATACCATTTTCTAATCAAATATCAATTATTATATACAACAAAATTGGCAAATTGGTTTGAAATTCGCAACTGGCAAATTTGGCAAGTGCCAAAGCTAGCCCTGTCACAGTCTATGTATTACTGACTGGTTAGTAGTTTGTTATGGCTTAATTTGTATGTATATAGAATTTTTAGTGTGACATAAGCTAGTCATACATTTTAATTCAAAGCAGCACATTTGTTGCACAAATTATAAGAAATGTTGTAAAACTGATTACATTCTAAATAAAACAGCAACAAATCTACATAAAATTAGCTAGCCTTATAAGCACAAGGACACTGTGATACACATATCACACATCACCAAAAACAGTTCTTATGTGTCTTTGGTAAATCATTTACATCTGAAATCTTACATGTTTTCTCTTATTTTAGTGTTCATATTTTTCAATTACATTTTGTTAAACTAGCCTGATTTAAAATTTAGTTTAAGATGAACCCCATAATGCAAGTACTTCAATCGAGGTTTAGTGAGTATGGTAGGTTATACATTTTTGGTTTGTGTGTCCATTTCTTGCACTATTTCAGTTGAAAAACTGTTGAAACATTGTGCCACAAGTTTTGAATTCCAGCTATATATAGGATATGTAACAATATTCGGATGTTGAAAGAACCACACTTTCTACGTCCCTTCGGACTAGAATGATCTCGACATTCTCAGTTTTAATTCCATTAAAAGAGGGGATCTGAATGGGGGATATGTATTTGGGGGGATTGTCCTGTGACAAAAAGTATGGGGGGGGGGGGGGGGGGTGTATTACTGATTGGGGCCCCCAGTGGGTGTTTCACCAGGTGGTGGGGTTTATCCTGGGGGATATTCATTCAATCAACATCAGTCTGCAGAGTTTTATCTTAATATAACTAGCTTGATTTCAGATCACATGCTGCGGCAGTGCAAAAACATTACTTTTAATAGTTATAAAATATTAAAATCCCGATATATATAATATAGTGTTTACATTTTCAGAAACATTATTTTTACCATGTCAGGTGCCCCTCCCCAGTATCAGTGTAATAAAACGTTACCGCTATTCAAAGCAACTTATTACCATGGCTGTGATCTGATCTTTTTGTCTGTAACTGTTGAAATTAGTGCTAGATTGTATTTCTGCTCAGCCATAGCCATCTTTAATGTCTTTTCTCGTAACGGCAAAACAGATTATTTTTTTAACGCCGCCATTTGTTGATACGCCATATAACTCAAACAGGAAGACACTCCATAGTAGTAATTAGTTCCTATATGTATAATCCAAAAGTGTGGAATTCAAACACATTACTTTTGTATGACATTGTAATACGAAGATCTATGATAATATTTATACAACGTTTCCAACAATAACCTCTTATCACATACAAATACAATAATACATGTTGGTAACTATGGAGTAAATTCATACGCCAAGTTTGTTTTTTCGAAAAACTGTCACAGCGTACGTAATGGGTCTTCGGAACTCCTCGGCCTATTCCACGAATCAAACCACGGATTTGTGAACGTCTTAACACTTCAGAAGGAAGAAATAACCTACCGGTACCACCATAGATATATAGATATATATATATATATATATATATATATATATATATATATATATATATATATATATATATATATATATATATATATGAAATCAATATGACAAACATTTGATAATTCTGACAAAATTATCTGAAAGGAAAATTCGCTACATTTTGTTCAGCAACTTAGCAAGTGATATTTTATTCACTTTCACACAGACAGGACCACACATATATGTTATTCTGAAACTGTCAAATCTAATGAAAATTGCGCCCGCTTTTAGATTTTACCTTATTAATATTATAACTGATATAGGAGCTTTAAGTTTTTGTAGATACCGATTCTTGGGGTAAGTTCAACCAGTCGTTTTGTCGCTAACGCTTGCTACACGACTTTTAACGCTACAGGTTAAACTTCGACCAAATGTATGTTCAGCCCTCCGTTTTTGTGCTAAACGTTTACAAACTTTATTGATTGTTTCCCAAAAGTAGTGCTTCGGTTATGTATACAGGGCCGTACACCCTACACCACATAATTATTCTTCATTAAATGCATCGAAACTATAAGGTAAATACCCATATGATGCATACATAATTAATACAATTTTGTTTACATATACAAACAAATGTTATCACAACTTGTTATAATCATAAACAAATATAATTTAAACGTACAGACTCCTGAGTAAAGATTTTACTGAACATTACCAAGAGCCAGTGTTGTTATGAATTTTTTATATTGTCTTTTACATGAAAGTAAGGATACACTTTTTTTAATAGAATCTGGTATTGTATGCCATGTTTCAACACCGGAATATCTGAAGGAGTGTTTATACAATTCAGTGTTCTGTCTTGGCAATACAAGATTATTATGTGTTGCTGATCTCAGGTTATATTTATTTGAGCCTGATGATGGTATGAAATAATCACTTATATATACAGGTGTCAGATTGTTCAACGCCTTATATACTAATGTACCCGTATGGTATGTGCACCTATAATCAAATGGCAACCACTGTAATTCCCGTGATCACGTGATCTACGTCACGAAATAGGTCACCGAGCTTTGTAATTCTTGCGACGGAGTGTTACGAAGCATAGCTGAATGTGGGTGCTGTCGGATTTCTTTCTGTAGTATGTGTATTAGTGATTAATATGTGGATTTTTTTTAATCAGTTAACTCGAAAATGATCGATGTAAAGGTATTTGACGTCAAACATAGGATTGTTGTGGTATTAGTGCGGAAATCTTTGCCAACTTTTTGGTTGTCGAGAATTGCCAAAAAAATACATAGCTTGGTCTCTGACTGTAATGAGGGCGTATTTATGTTCAAATGTCCGTCTAGCTCTCTTACACTTACAGTCAGAGTATTCGGGCTACCAAAAATGGAACTGCAATATTAAAAAAAAAATGACGGTTATTGTTAAAAAAAATTTTTTTATTAAATCTCTTAAATGGAATGTGACCCCTTAGTTTCTTGCAGGTAGATTAGATGTGAGGTGCCACACTTTTTATTGCTGTACTTCCTGGGTGTGTTGATACGCTGCTTATATCAGTTTTATTAGTAAACGTTAACATTATCGGCGATAGGAATTGATTTGGTCTATTAGAACCGTATGACCGACCGAAATTGTAACAGGGGCATTAACTCTGTTTTGCTTTGTTAAGTGTAGTTTAGACGATTTCATAGTTTATTCATTTTACTTTATTCTTCATCAGAAAATAGTTGGGAGGTTTGTAAAATAATATATATTAATATCAACTTTGAATCATGTATCTTAATTATTTTAGTAGAACATTTAAGCTACTTATAATGTCAAAATATTTAACTTGAGACATCTACCATCATTATATCTCAATACAACCAGTTTTCATGTATACCTAATTTCGTAATATACTAAGGGTACCAGACGTTTCGCCCCAAAGACACTTGGCCCCCAGTCTGTTCGCCCCACAAATAGGATGTCAGTTCGCCCCCATGTGCATAACCAGTTTGCCCCCACAAAAGTACCAGTTTGCCCCCACAAAGGTACCAGTTTGCCCCCATAATGATACACCTTGAGTCACTGACTCGACCGAGTGTGTCGATGTGAATTTCAGTGTGTGATCTGGACCCATCTATGTGTGCCGAGCTTCTTCTAGTGCAATCCTACCCTGTTTTTAGGCTATTTCGTGCACTCCCATGTGCATTTTTAGATGCATGGTTTGGCAGTCGTTGAACTTTGAATAGTTTGATGCAAGTATGATTTACATTTTTAGATCACGCGGAATTGTACTTTCGTAAGAATCCGGAATAAACAGAGTTATTGTGAATGTCATCAATGCTTAATTCTCAGTCAGGTGTGCCATGTCGCAGGTTCTTCATACCTGAATGGTAAACAGCCTTTTTTCAGGTGTATTAAAGAGCACCTGTCGTGTTGAAACCGAAACCCATGATCGGTCCCACGATAAGGAGGTACGTGGTACAAATCCTTGGTAATTTAAATCTACTAATAGTAATATACTGCTGGCATCGTTTCTTTCTGTGGACAAATACAACAAACTACAACATCAGCGGTCATCAAAAACATTCTGCAATGTGCAACAGAAGGACGACTACAGCCTGTTATTTATACCACGGATAGGCGATGACAACTCATGATAACAATGCTTAGGAATGACGAACAACTGGACCAGCAAATCACGCTAAGAAAAGAAACACACACACTTTAACTTGCCTCTAAAGAAACAGTACAATAATTGTTTAAAAGTAGCAAATAATTGAGAGTTGGGTGCGAACTGACTGAAAGTTTGAGGTGAACTGACAAATAGTTGGGGGCGAACAGGTCAAACTGGAGGCGAACTGACTGGGAAAACTGCCTTGGGGCGAAACGTCATGGATTCATATACAAAATGGTAAGGCCGGAATTTTTTTTTTACTTGTTTCCTATTACATGCTGGAAAAATATATGGTACGTAGGTAGGAAAAACTTTTTATTTTGGAAAATAATTTTATTTATGGATATTAAATAAAGGTGTTGACTACCGGTATCCAAAATAACCTCTGCATGTATAGAAATGCATTATGCAAACCAACAATACCATTCATCACAGTGTTTTTCCTAGAAATGAAGTAAGGCATGGTAAAGTGGCATTTTGGGGGCATATCTTATGTGCAGTTTTAAATATAAGGGCTTTTTTTTCCATTATACAATTTTCAAAAGGACAAAAACCTTATGGCCATTTTATTTTCTATATCTATTTCATAACTTAATTTGAAAAAGGAAATATGTAGTACTATCCACATAGGTGTGTTTAAAGGCTTCTTTTTACATGGGCAACTTATAAATTTATAAAAGGCAAGGCATTTTGATTTTGAGGGCAACATGGTGCAAACCGGTTGCTAGTCACTTCGTACCATGGTCATTTCGTACCATTGCAAAAAGTCATTTCGTACCTTGGTCATTTCGTACCATGGTCATTTCGTACCATTGCAAAAAGTCATTTCGTACCTTGGTTATTTCGTACCATAACTGAAAGTCATATCGTACCATGGTATAACAATCACCCCAGTAATGTCTTTTACAAAATAACATTAAATTACAAATTTGTGGTTAATTTAAGGGATATTTGATCAGCAAAAGATTAAAAATTATTGCCACTTTGTATAAACATTAGCAACTGGCTAATTTGGCAATCAGTAAGGTAGTTAATGTTTTAATGGCTGTTATTGATTATTTCTTAAACAAATAAGATACAAATAAGCAAGTTTGAAAAGAAGACCTAATAAATAAATAATATTTTGTTGGTCCATTATGTTGTTTTGTTGTTTTTGACTAATTATCTGGAGCCATTTCACACAAAATCGAAGTTGGCAGTTAGTAGTAAATATCATATACAGCTCTTGTCATATAAAATGGAAATAACGGTTGACAGGTAATATGGGTATCAATAACGATATGCTGCACAATAACATGTTCTGGTTTTCAAACTGTCAAAATAAAGTTTTAAAACAAAACCCACTGCTTTTATGCTATAGTCAATTCGTTTTCGTACCATAACTGAAAAGTCAATTCGTTTTCTATATAGGCCCTACTGGAATGAAATGACTAGGGTACGAAATGACTTTTCACAATGGTACGAAATGACTAGGGTACGAAATTACTTGGGTACGAAATGACTTTTTGCAATGGTACGAAATGACTAAGGTACGAAATGACCATGGTACGAAATGACTATGGTACGAAATGACCAGGCAGCATGGTACGAAATGGATGGTACGATATGACTTGGGTACGAAGTGACTATGATTCGTGCTAACCTATCTGTGGGAGAGTACATACAAAAGACCCCTTGCTGTTTAGGCAGAAGGTTTACTCTCATACTAAGTCTTAACTTCTGTACTGGTCCAGGACAGACTTGGTTGAACCATAATTGAATAGAAACCAGTAAATAAGTTAAAACAATTTCTTTTAATGAAAACTGAAAAGAAGGGTTCTATATTTATCTGTCTAACAATAACATTTAAAAAAAAATGTTATGCATATTATCTTTCCTAGTGTATCTAAGAAATGGTAGACTTACCAATTTTATAATTTGCAATGTTAGTTTTATTCTGTATGCATCCAGTATTAAAGTACACACTTGGTTTGAAGCAATCAATTGGTCCAATGAATAGAAATGCAGTACAAATGCTCAAATGAATGTTGAAAAGTAAAGTTTGTTTTATTTAACGACGCCACTAGAGCACATTGATTTTTATCTTTAATATCATCGGCTATTAGACGTCAAACACATGGTCATTCTGACACTGTTTTTAGAGGAAACCCGCTGTCGCCACACAGGCTACTCTTTCAGAAGAATGTTGATGTAAAACTTCTACAAGGCCAGTTTGTCGCTGGAGTAAATCATTAAATATAGTTATTATTATTATTATTAATCGGAACACCTCGTTACGCTAGATGTAGAGTAAATCGGAAAAAATCGCATATATTTGTGAAAACAATTTTCCGACTCTTCGCCCGATATCTCACGAAAGTTACTGAACTTCAATTTGAAGGGAAGTAACTCCATCAATCAACTGTTAGAAGAAAACATTTCGTGGCTAACGGGTCGCCAATAAAACTAAATTTGCGACAGTAAAACCACCGATATACGTCCGCAAATCGGAAAACACAGTAGGGTTATCCCCTAAATGACACCAAATTAGTGCTTGTGATAGTTTTGGAATGTTTTCGTGGAAATCGTTGTTATATTAAAAAAACATTTTTGGATATACAAAAAAAGTTTTAGGGTCGGTCGGGTAACCGGAAACAAACAATGTTTTATGATATTCCTAACCAGTCAGCCAACCTCTAATTTCCCACTTTATATTTATAAAGACGTCATTTAGGATTAGTTTAGCAATAATTCCATTAAAAAAATAAGTATGCAAATAATATAATAGTAACTTTTGTTTAAATATAGGCCTATTAGTATTTACCGGTATTATTTTCCTAAACAACCAATAATAGCAATATTCAATTATTTTGTAAGAATAAAACATTCAGATTGTTGGTCTTAACAATGGTTTTAGCAGTTTGATTGAAAAAAGTTCATAGATCTGCAGATTCAGTGTTTAATGATGTGATGTCATCTGTGAAAAGACCATAAGGTTTTGGATGAAGCCTGAATGCTAGAAATATAATTTTTTAGTTTCATATTTAATTATAATATTGATAGTATTAATACTGATTGTTGTTAAAATACCATTGCTACATTGCATACATGTATTTGCATACTAAAGTTATTATGTACATGTACTAGGCGTATTGATTGTTGGTTGAAAGTTGAATTACATGTAGCTTAATGAATCCATGATAAAGTGTAAGAGGTGTGTATCCTATGACGGTTACATGTAGCTTAATGAATCCATGATAAAGTGTAAGAGGTGTGTATCCTATGACGGTTACATGTAGCTTAATGAATCCATGATAAAGTGTAAGAGGTGTGTATCCTATGACGGTTACATGTAGCTTAATGAATCCATGATAAAGTGTAAGAGGTGTGTATCCTATGACGATTGCTCTGGCACTCGCCAAATTTGCCAGTTGCGAATTTTAAAATCAATCGGTGAAATTTATTTTAATTTGGTGAGATAAATTCATATAATAATGATACTTTGTTTTAAAAATAATATGATTTGTGCTATTTTTCATTTTAATATATAATTTGGCGAATTTTTCTGCTAACCCAGAGCTAACCCTGCCTACCAATTGATGTAATCTAAATGTATACTACCAGTTACCAGCGATAGCACTCTAGATAAGAAAGTAGCCTGATGATGGGTTATAGCTGAAACGGCACCCAGCGAAAACGGAACCAAATTGGACAAAACAGAACCTACGATGGCTAAAACGGCACCATAATTGAATTTTATTTGAAGAATAGTAAATAAAGAAAGAAATGTTTTATTTAACGACACACTCAACACATTTTATTTACGGTTATATGGCGTCAGACATATGGTTAGGACCACACAGATTTTGAGAGGAAACCCGCTGTCGCCACTACATGGGCTACTCTTCCGATTAGCAGCAAGAATAGTAAATAAGACAAAAAAACCCAACAAAACAACTTAAAATGTTTTAATCTTGTCAACTTTGTTGTTAGTGTGTTATCGGCTATTGGATGTCAAACATGTGGTCATTCTGACACAGTTTTTAGAGAAAACCCGCTGTTGCCACATATGCAACTCTTTTATGATAGGCAGCAAGAGATCTTTCATTTGTGATTCCCACAGGGAGGATAGCACAAACCATGGCCTTTGTTGAACCAGTTATGGACCACTGGTTGGAGCAAGTGATTTAAATATTGTGATACTTAGTTTTAATTATATTTATAAGATGAATGGGATAATTGACAGTGCTTCGTTTTTTTATTCAACTCACCAATGTAATAATATAATTTGTGAAGCCAACCAATATTTTTCTTTTCAAGGCTTGTGCATTCAGAGAAAGCATGTTGTAAAATAATGTTGTCCATAGTTTGCATATGGGAGTAAAAATATAACATTCTTTTTACCACAGACAACAGGAGTGGGTACAAACCTAGCTGCTCTAGAGGCCCAATTATGGGTACGACTATTAACCTGTAGTGTTGATTTACAGAATTTTAAAAGCACTCTTTCTGGCAGGAAAGTTTCCAAATCTTTTAATGATATGAACTGGGCACTCCAAACCTCACTGGCATATAAAAGGACAGGCTCAACAAGAGAAATAAATAACTGGCATGAAATGTCTACTGGTAGGTTAACATTTGAGAATTCTTTCTGCATCTTGTGAAAACAACCTAGTCCTTTGCTCCAAAATGATCGGGAACATTCTTTAAAATTTCCATTTTGAGGAAAGTCAACCCCTAAATATGTATACTTTGTTACAACTGGGACTTTATTGCCCGAGAGATGCCAAGTAAGCTTATTTGTTGTACTTTGGCCACCAAAAATAACAATTTTTGTTTTATTAAAATTAATAGTAAGATTGTTGTCATTACAATATATATCTAGTTGATCAAGGAGCTGTTGTAGACCATGTGGGGTTTCTGATAAAAGTGGTGCCGTTTTAGCCAAAGAAAATAGTTCCGTTTTAGCCTGTACCTCTGATGATTGGGCTAGCTTGACCTTATTTAGTTAGTGACATTGACTGTTTTCAGAAATGGCTGATGCTGTGTCAGAAGACATAGATTCCTTGAAGACATGCTTGCTGCTCCTGGAAGATGAGAGTGAGAAAGATGAGCTGCGTTCAGCACTTGATATCTTGTTCAAAGTGCACCAGTAAGCACACACAGAATAGCCAGAGTACTCTGCTGTTTTAGAAGTAGACAGACATTTGGACGGTTATGATCGCTGTCTTAGCCACAGGGCTCCACTCAAAGATTGTTACCTACTGCAATTTTAAAATGTTTTTGCTACAGGCAAAGTGCTTACCAATGGAAATTTTAAGCCTGCCTAGGGTAATTTTAAATTGGTAACTTTTGCAACAAATATGATTTTTTTTTTTTTTAAATAGTCCCTTCAACCGATGGTAATAATTTTTATCCATCGGCAAAAACCTGACAGCAATTCATATTACAACTATGGCAATTGCCGTCATTGCCATTGTGACGTTTGAGTCCTGCCGCCAGAGATAATTCTATAGCAAAAACATGGAACTGCTGCCTACCACCGAGTAGGCAAAGATTCCCGCTCTAAATTTCTAATACCACAATAGCACTATGTTTGATGCTAAATACCACTACGTTGATCATTTTCGAGTTTACTGATAACAAACATTTCACATATTAACCGCTAATACATCACTACAGGAAGAAACCCCAGCAGCACCCCCTTTTAATACTGTTCCGGTTAAATATATAGTATGTACATGTAGGTTCTGACAGGTTTCTTCCTGAAGTGCTTGTATTGGCAGTTAATATGTGAAATATTTGTTATTGGCGAACTCAAAAATGATCAATGTAATGGTATTTAATGTGAAACACTGGGTTATTGTTGTATTAGAGCAGGTATCTTTGCCTACCCAGTGGTAGGCAGCAATTCTGTGTGTTTTGAGAGAGTGGTCATAACTGTCCAAATTTCAATCTAGCTTTTGAACATCAGAGTACTCCGGGTATCTGCTAATGGAGACAGGCTGAAGGAAGTAACATCTGATTTTATTTTAAAGTAACAGTACTAATACTGTCAGGCTTTGGTTTCTGAAATTCAACTCGACACCTACATTGTATATATAGGTCTCATTGAGAAAAACATTTTTATTTAGTTTGGAATTTGCATTACAAAAAAAAAAGAAAAAAAGTAAGCTTACAGGTGTGCTAATACATAAGACTGTATTTTATTGTTTTAAGCATATTTATTAAACGACACTGTTAAACTAATATTTAAAAAAGTATTTAGATATATTTGCATGTAAAAGTTGCACAGTTTTACATTCAGACGGGGAATTTTGCCTTCAGAATTTAGAATTTAAAAAATGACATTTGGTGCCAAATATTGGAGTCTAGCCACATAGGCAACATAAAACCCCTGAATATATTATATATTATATCGTCTCTTGTGATGTAAACTTGTAAACTATGCAAGGTTTAGAAATCAGTACACAATTCTATAACATTAAATACTAGATGCTAATCAATTTTTATATTATATATAACAAATGTTTCTAATGAAAATATTGAAAATAAAATGTTCTCTGTGTATGTGCAGTATGGATCATTTGTCTATGTATATCCCCTAAATTACAGGTATTAATATACATGTATGTATGTTTGTGCTTTTATCAGAAATCTGCTCAAGAACCCCGGTGAAGAAAAGTACAGGCAGTTGCGCAAAGAGAACAAAGCGATCAAAGAAAAGCTGCTGAAGTTTGACGGTGCCAAAGAGTTCCTGTTAGCTGCTGGGTGGACTGAGGTTTGTTTGCCTCACTATAAATAGATTGACAAATTTCAGGCCTTAGAAAATTGTAAGAACAGTTGTTTCGTTCGCGCATTGCTCGCGCAAATCTAAGTTTGCGTAACCTATTTTGTATTTGTGCAAAATTTTTAACACCATTTACATGAATATAACGGGTCACACAAATACATGTAGAAAATGGGTTACATGGATTTATTTCTGCATAACCGATAAATGGGTCGCACAGATATAACTGTAACAGGTGAAATAAAAATGTAGATCTGCTAAAATTATAAAAAAATCAAAGGTCATTTTTTCAAGAGAAATGTATGTACAATGATCTCTTCTTATATTTATACATATATATGTAGCTGAGGCCGAGCTTGTGATTCTGTAATATTTTTATTTTATAATGCTCTAAAATACATCTCGGAGGTCCTAATTCTCCACACACTGTTCATCCCAAACCCTCCATTCACCCTATGCTGTCTTATTTTCAGCAGGCCTTATTGTTTTTTTGCTGGTCATATTTCTTTTGGTCTGCTGTTTAAAAAAAAAACAAAAAAAACAAGCAGGCCATATTTTACTTCATATTTCGAACCCTGAGTTTAACTGTATTTAGAATGGACACAAAAATTCACAATGGATTCCCAAATTAGATAAAGCCATGCATACATGGGTGCTATCAAATAAAGTTTGTTTTGTTTAACAACACCACTGGAGCACATTGTTTAATTAATCATCGGCTAGTGGATGTCAAACATACAACAATGTATGGTTATTCTGACTCGTAGGCATCAGGAGAAACCCGCTACATTTTTCCTAATGCAGAGAGGGATCTTTTATATGCACTTTTCCATAGACAGGAAAGCACATACCACAGACTGTCCAGTTGTGGTGCACTGGTTAGAACGAGAAAAAAACTAATCAGTTGAATGGGTCTACCGAGGTGGTTCGATCCTGCGACACAAGCACCTCAAGCAAGCATTTAACCGACAGCTAAATCCAGCCCCCTGCTATCAAATAACCAAAAGGTTAATCAAGACTTTTTGCTCAGCTGACAGGTCTGACAAAGTTGTGAGAAAAATGTCTACTGTTTATTTAGATTGAACCCAAAAATTCACATTGAATTCCAAATTGTATAAAAGAAAGAAATGTTTTATTTAACGACACACTCAACACATTTTATTTACGGTTATATGGCGTCAGACATATGGTTATGGACCACACAGATTTTGAGAGGAAACCCGCTGTCGCCACTACATGGGCTACTCTTTCCGATTAGCAGCAAGGGATCTTTTATTTGCGCATCCCACAGGCAGGATAGCACAAACCATGGCCTTTGTTGAACCAGTTATGGATCACTGGTTGGTGCAAGTGGTTTACACCTACCCATTGAGCCTTGCGGAGCACTCACTCAGGGTTTGGAGTCCGTATCTGGATTAAAAATCCCATGCCTCGACTGGGATACGAACCCAGTACTTACCAGCCTGTAGACCAATGGCCTAACCACACCGCCACTGAGGCCGGTCCAGATTCGATAATGCCTACAACAAAAATGTCTGGTGATTATTTTTGCTCAACTGATTTGCTCTTGTGTGTGGTCTGCTTAAGTTAAAAGAAATTAAGAACAAATCTACATGTATATTGGGTGATGTCAGTTTACAGTTTATCTTTTGTTTTTAACATTATTTTGTGCATACTTATTTATTATGATTTCCTGTGGTGAATGAGAAAAATAAAATTAATAAACTTGTTTTTAGTTCATTTTAGTTTATTGTACTTAAAATTGAATGTCTCTCTCAGTCATATGCTTCAATTTTATTTTATTTATTAATGTACTATAATAATTTATTAAGTATATCTTTTATACCTCCATATAACACCAGAATGATGTGGGTGCATTTGGTGGCACTAAGTTATGATGTGCAGATTCATCAAATTGTTTTTGTTTGTTTTGTTTTTTTGTTTGTAAAACAAGAACTCAATGACACATTTTAATTGTGACTGCAAAAATCCTGCAGTTGTTGAGTCTCTAGTCTTTCTTTTTAAAACATGCATTGTGTCTTGTTAAAAAGCCTTACTTTATACTTCACAGGTTGATGAATTGTTGATGTATGTTGATGAAAGCAATGTTCAAGTAGACCGTGTACTGCAGGTAATAGAAGAAAAACTACAGTAAGTACACAACTAATAATTAATTAGACATATAACAGGCCAAACCATTGGAATTAGCTTTTACTTATCAAGTAATTTGTTAAAAATTAGACAAATACAATCAAATATGTTATCTTGAACCTTAATTGTATATAAGCATTAAAATAAGTTGAAATAAATGTTATCTTGAATTTGAGAACCGAACTAAAAGCTCAAGATAATGGTGGATTGAGATAAACATGGTAGTTTTGGGTGAAAATTATACCATTTTACTATTTCCTTTGAATTTTTAACTGTATACAGATTGCATCTAATGAATGAATAATCTAAGCTGTATATACAATGTAAAAAGTATTACAGTTTAGACTGATGATCTAAATATCTATCGAAGCCTAACAACCACATGCATGGACATGTTTTCTTTATTTTCTTCTGCCAATGCTCCACATCTGGTGTAACAAATGCCTTGGTATGTATTATCCTGTCTGTAGGATGCTGCATATAAAAGGTCCCTTGATGCTATTAAAATCAAAAGAGTAACCAATTCATTGTTACAGTGGGTTTCCTCTCTACTTATCTCTGTGGTCTGACACCGTATGTCTGACTCTCATTCCAGCCAGTGCTCCACAACTGGTGTAATAAAGGCCGTGGTATGTACTATCCTGTCTGTGGGATGGCGCATATAAAAGATCCCTTGCTGCTAATCAAAAAGTAGCTCATGAAGTGGCGACAGCGGGTTTCTTCTCTCAATATCTGTGTGGTCCTTAACCATATGTCTGAGGCCATATAACTGTAAATAAAATGTGTTGAGTGCGTTGTTAAATAAAACATTTTCTTTCATTTCCCATATGTCTGACACCATATAACCGTGATTAAAATGTCTTAAAGTGTGTCATTAAATACAACAAGTCTTTGTTTCTTTCTTTGTTACCAGATCAAGTCTCTTAACAAGTATTTTACGAAAACAAAACAAATATTTCAAACAACTACATGTACAATTCATAAATTTCTTTTTATTTTGTTCTGCCGCTTTTCACACCAACCAAACTTAATATTAAGAGGGTGTATACTTACCTTGCAATTTTGAAAATAAATAAATGGAAATACGCTAAATATTGCTACACCACAAAAATAATTTGTTAAATGATACAATGACACATGTATTCAATTTTGTAGTTCATTTACATGTAGTTCATACACGTGTGTATATTAAAGAAAAACTAAAACTTTTTTCTTTTAGCACCCTACCACCAGTGAACAACATCAAGCCAGTTGTTGAAACACATTCATCATGGTCAGCTGATGAGGTGATATAATTTGTTTAAATTTATATATTTATATTTATATCAGGGGTGGGGAAAAATAAAATTGTCAATCGGTCCCACATGACGGGGGGGTGGGGGTGGAAAAAGGAATAAAAATAAAAATTGTAAAATCATTTAAAAGGTGATATTTGCCAGATAGTGTTTAAAAAAAATTAAAATTATAGTGACCTTTGTATATTTATATTGTTATCTTGAATCATGAATGCGAAAGAAAGAAAAAAAATGTTTGATCACAGTGAAAAAAAACAAATTGTTTATATTTTACATAATGGAATAAATAATATAAAAAAAAACCCAAAACGATTGATGAATTTTAACTCCCATATATGTATAAAAAGTACGAGTATTCAGTACTGTGTCCTAAAAATTAATAAAAGATGGCACTGTTGAAGCGGTCGACAGCTTGAGCAAGCACGTGTTTAGACAAAACGATTAATAACGTTGTCGCTGATTGGATGACATTTGACCAATTACTGGCTCTAGAGATAGCCGGCATAGCTATTCTGCTCACACTCACATGTAATTAAAAAAGGTGGAAACTTTTTTTAATTTTAAAGTCCTTTATAATTATTGGATACAAATCATTGAACAGTCAACATAAAATCATTTATGGATTATTTTAATATATTTTATGCTATTTCAAGCAGTTTGTATTTCACAAAAGCCTCTTGCATCGGACTCTTGATAGTAATCCCAACTGAGCTCCGTACACAGGTGTTGACAGCTGTTGATTGTAACCAGTTGCAAACTCAAGAATGGTGTTACTGTAACTGTTAACATCAGTTTAATCTCGTGACCAGCTCAGCGGCTTTGACAGATGTCTAGCCTAGTCACAGTAAACCGTGATAGGAATTTGTTACAGTAATAGAAACAACAGGTACTTCAAACCGACAAGAATGACAAAAGTGGGACGAGCAAACACATGTTTTAAAAAAAAATAGTTTGTGTGTAGGTATGTATGTGTATATATTTAATTATATAGAGGATATTATATGAGTGTCCATGACTGACGATGTTTACGACACGAGTGCCTAAATTATCAAATTTCCCGGGCGAGAGCGAGGGAAATGCGATAATATAGGCACGAGTGTCGTAAACATCGTCTGTCATGGACACGAATGTAATATTCTGTTTATTACCGTAGAACTGTCTTGCTAAATGAACATTCCAGTCATTGTTTACAAACTAACGTTTCCTTAACGGCGGAGTAATGTTTGATGTCTTGAAAACCAAATCACAACCTGTTTTAAAGTTACGTGATATTTATACACCCATAAGTAAAGAGTACACATTGTATCAACAGCTGTAAATTGTAAAGCATGTGTATACTAAAAAGCAAACAAATACACAGTAATGGAAATAATTAGTTTTGAATTTGAATGACGTCAGTATTCCAATGATGTCACTTTGCATCTCCTTACAATAACTATAAATTGGGTACATGACATTTCCGTTTTAAGAATGCTGGAAAAATTCCAGTGCAAAATTGCTATTGATTTTTTTTTTTTGAACATTATTAACGCACCTGAATGTGTTTGAAGAAAATCTTGTGATTAAAACATTGTACCTTTTACTAAATATGGCTTTCAAGTGAAATTACGGTAAAATATGCTACATTTATTATGTACGAAGCCAAAACAAGGGTGCGAAAAGTGACTCGTCGACCTTAGTATAGATTTCTAACAGTTGTGAACGTTATATTCATAATTAAGTGTTTGATGTGTCACAACTACATCGTAATATAATACAAGTTATCATAAATAATCAATTAATGTTTTATTAAATTAATTAAAAACACGTATTTGTCATTACGGCATGTGATCAGCTTACACTCGAAATAAAAATGTATTAATGAAGAAAGTAGTATCTGTGGAATGTCGTGTCAGCCAATCGGAAAGAAATGTACTCTTACAACAGCCAATTGTTAAATGACAATGTCAGGAGGACATACGATTTAGTTATGACATACGAGGGAAATCGTACGATAAATATGACCCTCGTTATGCTGTACCTCGTAGGTAATAAATATATATATTTAATTGTATACATACATTCATACATTCTTACCATGCTGAATAGTCCATCTCAGTTTGTGAAAATGTGTGGTAATCCTGAATTATGTTTTAGATTATGAAATACAAATTGATTATATTTATTTTCTAACATTTTAGCTGAGAAGAAAAGAACAGCTTATAGAAGAAGATAAGAAGAGAAGGATGGAAGAATATAAACGTGTAAAGAAAGAAAAGGCTGCCATCAAACAACAGGTTGGAAATGGTTATCATGGAGATTAGTGCTTTATTTAGAAAAATAAAGTTAAAGTTTGTTTTTGTTTAATGACACCATTAGAGCACATTGATTTGGTAATCATCGGCTATTGGATGTCAAACATTTGGTAATCATCGGCTATTGGATGTCAAACATTTGGTAATCATCGGCTATTGGATGTCAAACATTTGGTAATCATCGGCTATTGGATGTCAAACATTTGGTAATTTTGAGATATACATGTAGTCTTAGAGAGAAAACCCACTAGATTTTTCTATTAGTAGCAAGGGATCTTTTATATGCACCATCCCAAGACAGGATGGCACATACCACAGCCTTTGATATGTATATATACCAGTTGTGGTGCACTGGCTGGAACGAGACATCGAAAAATAAAGACAAACAGATTGACTAGATTGATACTAACACATTAAGTACAAGAAATATGAAGAAAAAAAATATGTTGAAGATTATTAGGTATAATTAAATAAAGTTTGTTTTGTTTAACAACACCACTAGAGCACATTGATTTTGTTAATCATTGGCTATTGGTCCTTTTTACACAGTCGTAAAGAGAAAACCTGCCACATTTTTCCATTAGTAACAAGGGATCTTTTATATGCACCATCACACAGACAGGATAGCACATACCACAGCCTGTGATATGCCAGTTGTGGTGCACTGACTGGAACAAGAAATAGCTCAATGGGCCCACGGACAGGGATCGATCCCGAACCAACCGTGCATCAAGCGAGCACTTTACCTCTGGGCTATGTCCCGCCCCTAGGTATAACTAATGTGTTAAATTGTTAGCATGATTCATATTTGAGTCAGTATTATTGTGATTCTTATTTGTGTCAATAAAGTTGTCTTGTTAAAACTATTTACCGAATCCGTTACTACAGACCTATAGAAACTTGGGAGGGTATGCTGAAATGTATGTACCACCATCCTCTCCCTACCCCCAATCATCACATATGGGTTTTTATTTTAATGGGTGGGACGTAGCCTAGTGGTAAAATGTTTGCCTGATGTGCAGTCGGTCTAGGATCAATCCCCGTCAGTGGAACCATTGGGCTGTTTCTCATTTCAGCCAGTGCACCATGACTGGTATATCAAAGGCTGTGATATGTGCTATCCTGTCTGAGACCCCTTGCTACTAATGGAAAAATGTAGCGGGTTTCCTCTCTAAGACTGTAAAAATTACCAAATGTTTGACATCCAATAGCCGATGATTAATGAATCAATGTGCTCTAGTAGTGTTGTTGAACAAAACAAAGTTTTGTTTTGTGAATTTTATTAACCTCAGAAAAAAAATTTGTAGTGGATGGCCACAAAGTTTACTAGATTCTCCTGCTATACAAAATAACCTAAGACAGCTGAAATTGTTATCCAGAACCGTGCCGTGTAAATAATCCAGGCCCAGTCACTTTAGATACTGGTCAACTGCTGCCACTGTTATTTCAGTGGACCATGTTGTAAAATGTAGTGAAATGTTTTGATTTTTGATTGTGGAAGCAACCAGCAAGCAGACCAAATGGCTTATATTAAGGATTTTTTTTTTTTTTTTTTTAACAATAAATGAGTCATTTTCCTCTATGTTAAATTGGACATTATTTAATCAGTTGTATAGTCCCATGAACAAGAATACTATTTTTGATGGAATGATGAATAAGAGCACTTGGTAATTTAAGCTTAGTCTTCTGTGTTTGCCACTCCTAGTAGGAGACACTCGAATCACTTGGTGCATTCTATTACACTTTGCACACACTTTATCCAGCTAAAGGGTTTGATTCATAACTATTCGGAAAGGTGAAACGAGTTAAAAAGTTTCTTTTCACACCATCCTCTTTGCGATAATTTCAGTAATGCTATTTATAAAGATATTCTGTTGACAATGATTGATGGTCAATTGTGAATGATCGTTTGTTTGACAGAGGAGCACTTGGACATCATTGGGTATTGATTTTTTTACTTTATGGATCGAATTTTAATGAGTGAGTTTGAAGACTTTTGGGTAATTCAGCTTTGACAGGGCTGTTAAAAATCTTGGAGAATGTTAGCTCAGCTTACTCATGTAATCCACATAAAATCTGTCAGAGTGGGCTGGTATTTTACAGTGCTACGTTTGGTGAAGACTTGTGATTTAACATTTGTTGAGTGTTATTTAAATGCCTTTTGTATATAGGAATAATCATTATCAGCTTACACCAATAAAAATAAGTGTAATGTTTTTCATGGTGCAATTTTCCATAATTAAATATATATATCGATATAAAGAATAAAAAATTAAAAAAAATTAGAAGCACTAAAGTCAACAAAAGACAATGTCTGCACCAAACGTTTGGCTTCATATACATGTACAATAAATATAACATATCTTATCTATATTATATTTTTCAAACTTCTTGACAAAATATTAAGTTTAAGTTTAAAAAGGTGAAAAAAGAAAAGAGTACCATTTGTTGAATATAACATTTAAAAAAATATGTTTGAATGTGTTATATTTATTGTGTATGATGCCAAAATTATGGTGCAGGCATCTGTTGTTGTCTTTAGAATATATACAAGTCTTTTGAAAGGAAATATTATTTTAATGTTTTTAGATACAAGCTGATCGTAAGGATTCCAATAGCAGAGAAGTGAAGGAATCGGTAAGTACTAAACATGTTGTTATCTCTGTAACTTGGTGGTATATGCCTTTAGCTAGCAGTATTGCAGTGTCAAAGCTCAATGTGCAGCTAACTTTTGAATGACCATCTGCAGTGTTTCAGCCGGAAAGAAATTTTTGACTATGGCACTATGGACTTGAATATTTTCAAGGTGTGTCCTGCATGCACTTGCTGTCCCCCAGAAAAAAAATGGGTTAGGTTTAGTGTTAGGATGAAGAAAATCATACAGTCATGATAAGAGTAATTAATTTTGTCAAAAGGTTAACTTAAAAAAAAAAAAAATCTGTGAAACAATTTGGGTATGGCGCCATACTTGTTTTACCCTCTGGCAGGAATCCTGGTCTGTATAGTATTACAGATCATGTTTTAAGTTTAACTTTCATGGTGATTTGTCCATTTTTTATAGTTGACATGTACATGTGTATTGCTTTAGCAGTACTCTCAAAATGCTTATTAGTGATGTCTGTAGGAATGGATTTGGTGGTATACACCTTGTATAGTAAGAATTCTAGTGGGTGGTTACTATTATTACTACCATTTAATGTACCTTAAGTAGTGATGTTTCAGTAATTGATTCTAATAAAAAAAATTGATCAGCTGGGCTCGATAATAAAAATCTATTATCTCTTGATAATAAAAATCTATAATATAAAATGATAACCATATTTCTTCTTACAGTTTAGTTGATGGAATTGTTATATAAATATTTAGGTACCCATGTATTTGTGTTTGTTTTTATATATATATGTTTATATACACAGATACTGACTAGGTATTAAAGATGAAATGAATTATTTGTAGGGTCTATCATGGTTAACATGACAATAGGTGCATGGTACTAATAGTTCATATAATTCTGACCAATGGCATAAATAGAGATTATTATACAAGCTTGTGTGTCATACTGATTTTACGAAACGAGTGTATTGCCCGTGTGAGAGTGAGGGTAATACACGAATCCTGACACGAGTTTCATACAATCAGTATGACTCGCATACAAGTGTAATCATGTCTTTATTATCCATATTATTATTGTTGTTTTCTTTATGAATAACAAGACCCAACTAAAAATGTTTCAGCCACATCTAGAAGGAGATGATGAAATGATGTCATATTTCAAATGCACAGTCTGAGCTAGGACTGGAGAAGCAATGTCAAAATATGACATCGCTTCCCAAAATTATGTCATTACACTTGTTATTACACATGTGCTTCGTATGATTATTCTTAACTCGGTTATGTTGAACCATATGTATAATAATCAAAAGTTAATTGGTTGATGCAAACTGATTATAACCGATGACCAATGATGAAATTCCAACCAATTCCCATCACTAACCATTAGTGTTGAATTGGTAATGCTTCAGACCACAAGATTTATTAATTTCAATTTATTTTCTTTGTTTCAGCATGCTACGAACTTAAATTGTGGAACATTTAAAAAGTTTGAAAACAAAGTAAGTGTTTTTGTGAATCATTACAGTGTCACTGAAATGTATCATCATCATGAACTAATTAATCCAAGAATATACACGAATCATCCTTGCTCGTAACCTAGCTAAGTCTTCTAAACTTTGTTTTCAGTACCGTGGTTTCGATTAATATTTGCTAACAGTGGAAAGTATTTTGCTGTTTGTTTGTGCACATCATTCATGAGAATACTGAACCAGTTCTAACAACCTTGCATTCTGTGAACAGAATGATGTTTAATTTTTTATGATAATTATAATTTTTTTAACAATACCACATTTTTAGACAATTCATGGCTCCTCTATAAAACTCAGTGGTTGTCTGTTACCTGATAGGCATTTTCTTTATTTTATTTGTAATTATTTTTTATTATTCTAGTAAAGAAAAGGAAGCAAGAAAAAGAAAATCATGCTTGAAATGAAAAAGTGAGTTAGAGAATGTTTTGTGAATGTGTCACGTTGCAACAAACTATATAATATATTTGGTTAAAAATTGGCATGAATCTCATTACCATCACCATAATGTGTTATACATATTTGCTGTCACAAAATTTTTTTTTTTTTTTTTTTTTGTTCAGGGTGGATGAGGTTAGGATTCCCATGAAGTTCTGCATAGTTACTCCTCTTCTAGCACAGATCGTCTTCAGTTGATATCATCTTTGTTTGTGTGAAATCTGTAAATGACGGTTTGTTAAGACATCACATGTACCTGTATTGTTATGACGGTTTTGACATTTTGTGTGTGTCCCGTTACATACTACGTTTTTAGTTGCCTTAGTTCTGCATGTTTTAATTGTTGTGTCTTCGAAATGATGTTCATATGACTACCAACCCTTGAAATTTGTGACAGCAATCAACAGTGCAGCCACACAATACTGTTGCTAAATTGATCTACAACGGCATTTTCAAAACATTATCTGACATTTACTTTGTTATCATCTGTACTGAGTTGCTGTCACAAGATGAACTGAATTTCAAGGGCTGGATTTCTTATATATGTATGTGTGTTTTCAAATAATGTGCAATTAGTCTGTATGTTTTGAGGCATACATGATTACTTGATACAGGTTTGCTGTTGCAATGAAGAGGAGTACTAGAACTTTGTGACTATGTGATTGTTTTTGTAATTATGATGACTGATAATGATAATTTGAGTTACAACCACTTCACGTGGCAACACAAATTTGATATCCAGTCTGTAATGTCTGTTAAAAAACGTGTGAGCTTGTTTTTCTGTTATTGTTGAGTGTGTTCTCATTCTGACTGTTTAGCATGTATTCAAAAGTAAAATTTTAGTTGACATGCATTATCTGTCCAGGCCCCAGATTTTTGAAGCTATCTTAGCGCTGCGATATCGTAAAACCTGCATAGACTATATGCAACTACGTTGTGATGTCATAACTCACGATGGTTTTACGATACCATAGCACTAATATAGTTTCGAAAATTTGTAGCCGAGATTGATCCCCATCAGTGGTGTCAGTTAGGCTATTTTTCCAGCCAATGCTCCACAATAGGTGTAACAATGGCTGTGATACATGTACATGTATGTTTTGTCCTGCCTAATATAAAACAAAAACCTTGCCGCTAATCGAAAGGAATAACCCATGGAGTAGCAGCACTGGGTTTCCTCTCTCATTATCTGTGTGGTTCTTAACCATGTCCGACACCATATAACCATAATTAAAATGTATTGATTACAGGACTTCAAATTAAGGATTTATCACCCATGTTTTTTATTTTTTTAATTACCATGGGTATAAGAGCCCACCGACGGCAGTTTTGAGCCTGTCTATGACAAGTGTTTTTAAAGTGATTTTTGGAGGAAATAAGTACAATCGTAAAGTTATTTTGTTGCATGTAGATATATTTCAGATGTACAAATGTTTAAATACTGGCAAATAATGTACACCTGATATAATAATTTTTCTGTCATTGAGGAGTTTTACTGATGACTAATTTTTTTCCAGTGGCACAAAAGTGTCGTCGGTGATGCTTCAAACCCACGACAAATTATATTTCAATGACAGCAATTGCCGTCGGTGCCGCCATTAAGTTCGAGCCCTGGAGTACATGCTAAATAAAATATTTCTTCCTTTCTGTCTAACACAAGTCATCTTCTGTTCATTTATTTGAATTTAACATTTATTTGGGACGGGAAGTAGCTCAGTGGTAGAGCACTTGCTGGCGGAGCTCTTGGTCTTTGTCGTAGGATTGATCATTCTTAGTGAACTCGGGGTTTTTTTCCTGCTCCAGCCAATTTCGCATAACTGTCTTGGCCATGTTATGTACTATCTTGTACATTGCAAAGTGCATATTATTTCCTGTTTCTCGATTAAGTGTTGAATTGACCACTTGTTAAGACAAACTAGAAATAACCGTAGTTTAAAGTTAAAGGTGTTGTGGTGTTGTTAAGCAAATATTGCATTCTGTCCATTATATTCACCAAGTGTTTATTAAAACAGTATTTCTCTGTATTCTGATTTCAGATGTCAATGTTGAATGTATATTCTAACACAAGACGCCTTTTGTTCATTCGTCAGACTAGAGCATGAATTTATACTCCATTGCAAGGTACAAATAAAATAGCAGCACCTACCTTAAACTATTAAAGATAAATTAACAAAAGAATAATCAAATACAGAGTTTAGTAGAAAAAAAGACGAATTAAATTAAATAATTTCATGCTTTTTGGAGTGACTGTATTCTTTTCTATGAGTATTTCTTAGTTAATTTATACTATGTCTTTTTATATGATGTCTATAAGAAAAAGAAAAAGAAAATATATATAGAACTTTTGTTTTTTCCAATTCCAAACTGGAATTATTGATAAAATACACTTAATGGAGGCTGGGATGGAGTATAAATTAATTTTTCTGACTTGTAACATTTGATTATTTATCCTAATAAAAAATGTCTTCTGTAAATGTATATATGACTGTATTTATTGACGGCTGTTGAGTATGCAGTTCAACTGATATTGTTTGAATTTGTGAGGGTTGATCAAGTAACTGTTGAGCAGTCAATATTAGTGGTATTTATTTTTGTTGTTGATCATGTATTCTAACACAAACTTAAAATTGTGTGAAGTTTTGTCGAGTATGTATTCCAACACAATTGATATGTCAATTCAAAATGAATTGTAATGGTAATATATCTTTAATTGTTAAGTATATTTTAACAGAATTAATTCTGTGAATGTATTTTGACTGTATACCGGTATTTAAGTTTACTGAACTATTTTGTGAATTCATCTGTGACTGTAGTGACCATTAACTTTCTGCTGTGTAGATAATAGACTACAGTACCCATTGAGAATCTTTTAATTTTCTTTTAATGTTGACATAGCCTGAGATTTGCTTTAAAGGGACATTCCTGCATTGTAAGATGTTTCTGAAAAATAAAATAGTTATACGATTAAACTTACATATTAAATATATTTTCTTGTTTAGAATATCAGTGTGTATATTCAGTGTGTTTCTGGCCGTCTTAATAGCTGTAAGAATGAATAACAAATGAATGATTAACGACACCCCAGCATTAAAAATACATCGGCTATTGGGTGTCAAACTATGGTAATGCAAACAAATAAAGTGATGATCAACTCAATATAAAAATTCAAGATTTAAATAACAACAGTGTAAAGAACTGTGCAAAAATACAAATATCACAGATAGATACTGACTTTTACTCAAAATTTTATACTGACTTTTACTCAAAATTTCAATTGTATCTCCAAGAAAACAAGGGGATTTGTGCTGTATTGGCCATTCTCAAAGAGAATGTTACACCCCTGCACCACGGTGAAGTTACAGCATGCGCAGGGGTAATATTTGTAAGAATCCCAAACTGGATTTTGTCTTCAAATAATTTCGTAAAATATATTTTAGGAAATAAAATTTAATTTAACCTAGTACAAATATTGGAACGATCAGAAACACGTTTAATATACAGCCATTAATATTTTATGCATAAAAATGTATTTGATATGTAATTACAATCGTTAAAAAGTCTCTGTTAGTCGATAACATCTTAAAAATTGCAGCAAACTCAGGAATGTCCCTTTAAAGGGACAGTCTTCAGGTTACAGCCATTGTAAAATGTTTACAAGCAATAGAGCCTTTTCGATGATGTAGCATACAAATTAAATAAAAACATTTATTTAAAATACCAGTCTTTGTATTTACGAGGTGTTTGTTGTTGTCCTAATGCTTGTAGTAGCCCAAACCAGATTTTATCTCCCAATATTTTTATACGTACGAAAAAATATATATTGCAAATGAAAGTAAAAACTGAGTGCTACAAACATTAGTATATGACTGCAAACACATTCGATATACAGACACTGGTATTCTAAACAAGAAAATGTATTTAGTATAAAATAGAAGTCGCCAACAAGGCAACAAGCCGCAAAAAATCTTACAGTGGCTGCAAACTCAGGACAGTCCCATTAATGGCAAGTATGGTAGAGAAGATAGGTTTCTTGGTGGACATCGACAGTGATGTCTCTTTGAACAGCAGTTTGTTTGTTTTGTTGTATGCATTTTGTTTTGTATAATATCTTAAGTAAGTATGATTACATGTGTGTCATTTTGTCGACGGATCATACAAATGAAAGTTTGGTAGATGCTTCATGTTGAATTTAACAGCTGTTTATAATATCAGATTAGGAATGTTGTACTATGTATATATGACTGTTTAGAAATTGCCAGTAGTGAATTAACAAAATATTTATTGTTAATTTTAGTGTGGAGTTTTTTGTTGTTAGAGTGACATGTGTTTTTAAATATGACTGACTGACAGTTTAAATTTTTTTTTTTTTTAATTAAAAAGATTTTTGAAAATTTGATTGCATGGGAGATGCTATACTTAAGAAATGTGTCATTGGTCTGGATATCAATGCACAAACCTCACTGAACAGTGGCACATCTGAACATTTAAAATAGTAGAGGCCAAATTTACAACGCCTGTTTCTATCTTCCACATTTGTAACTATATGTATTTACAATGCTTAAACATCCATGTTTAAGAAAAATAGGCTTCGTAAATTAGGCTAAGATGTCCTAAGATGCACTTTCTTGCCTTCAACAAAACTAATTTCACATAGCAAATTGCTGTAGAGGATCACTGTTGTGCATTCAAATTGGTTTAGGTAGCATCTCCTTTTGATTGTGACCTTTAATTTTGATCATTTGCTTCTGGGTCCGGTTTTACCAAGCGATCTTAGCACAAGCATCACCGTAAGTGCCTAAGGTAGCGACCGTAACCTTTTCCTGCAATCGACAGCCCGTTTTACTAGATCATTTTAAGTTACTGTCATTATTTACAATAGGTCTGCACCTATTGTAAGCTCTAAAGTTTAATTGTTTAAATGCTTTAATATTGAGTCGGTTTATTAAAATTATCAGTTATCACTGACACTGTTAAGATAATGTTTACTGTGAGAGCAGTGTGCGTGTGTGTGCGTGTGCGTGTGCGAGCGCGCACGCGCCCCTGTGGGCATGAGTGTTCAAATTTTGTATGGTTTAATTGACTGATGCATTGTTAACTTCTGAAGGAAAAAGAAAACAACAAAAAACAGAAGAAAATGTAAATATGTGAAATACTGTAATGGCAATAAAAATACTTTAATAACTTGTTTTTCGTTTTTTTTATTACACATTATTTGATTTAGTTTTCGTTGCCTTTCCCAAATAATTGTTCTCATCGGTGGGCCCATTGGGCTATTTCTTTTTCCAGTCAGTGCACCACGACTGGTATATCAAAGGCTGTGGGATGGTGCATATAAAAGATGCCTTGCTACGTTAAAGAAAACAGAAGCGGGTTTCCTCTTTTGGAATTGTGACGGAACATGCTCTTAAATTTGTTTCACCTGTGGCAATTTTAATTGTGTTAGAGGGCCGTGTGCAGTTTCATTGCCCGTAGCCCAGGTGGGCAACTTGTTACGTAATACTTCGCGCGATCGGGCATTCCAATATGCACTTAGTCCAGCTGTGGAGGCCATGTGGCGAGTAGTTACGTAATACCTCTGCGAGTGCGGTTTTTACAACCGTGATTTGGCGACGATGGCGTCAGTAAGTCTGACGATCAGAGAGAAATATACCGACTCTAGTAGAGTTGGAATATCAGATGATAGGGGGAGGTACCGCCTTGTACCCCCAGGCGAATTCTGATTTTTATAATAAATAGCTAGGATTTAGAGATATCTAGAGAACCAGAAAAGGACGGCTCCCAGGGAACGTTTGGACTTTGGTAAATATCATTTCTGCTCTGTGTATAACCTTAATGTGATTGATGTGACTTTAAATATTTTGATACTGTATTATACCAATATTCTTTAGACAGTGTCTTCGGTCATCTGACGAAGTAAATCGTAGACTTTTTGTTCTAACATTATATGAGTATTTGGTAATATAAAGCTTAGCCAGTCATCCTAGACGACCTAGGTAAACTGTAGGTTATTGTCTTTATTGTGATAGGTACCAGTATTAATTCTGTGTTACAAGGTTACTGAATGAGTAGTTAGGGTTAATTAAAAATTAACCCGTTAGGAATAGAGCTGTAATTCCTTTATTAATTAAGTTCCCCTGGAAGCGTTCCTAAATTATCACACGTTACTGAACGAGTAGTAAGGGTTAATTAAAAATTAAACCAGTTAGGAATGGTGTTGTAATTCCTTTATTAATTAACTTCTCCTGGAAGCGTTTCTCAATTATCACACGTGTGGGTGTGGTGTAACGGTGAAGTGATTCGCATATTGTGTAACTAGACACCTAGAGATTAACTAATTAAGTGATCAGTCCTGGGTTGTTATTATTGCTGTTATTAATTAACTACTACGGCTGTACATTTGTCAGCGTAGGATAATACAGATTCCAAAGTGTATTGTGTTTTGTTGTGTTTCTAGTGAGCTAAACGTGCTATAATAATATATACTTTATATAAGATCGTATCTCTGATCATACCTAGAGACGAGCCATACTAGGGTTTAACAGCCTGTTACAGAGAGGTCTAATAGATATACAGTTAGGAGAGATATTTGATAATCGTGTTTTATTCAGTTACGGGAATTATAGAAACCCCGTGACAGGAGTAGAAAATTGGGGCGCTCGTCCCGGATCTGGAACGGGACATGCATATTTAAAAAAGTATTGTTTGTAAATGGGGGCTTTATAAATTAATTTTACAAATTAACCAGAAGTAGCACGTTGTTCACTAGAAAATTAATTAATAATAAGTGCGTCATATCTAAACATGGATAAGAATTTGCTGGATAGGCCTACGCTCAGTGTAGTGGAGATTAAGCGAGCACGTAAGGCCGAGTTAGTTGAAATCGCGGGTGAGCGAGAAATTGATTTAACATCAGCTAAAACCTTAGGAGATATAAGGACAATTATTATCCAGGAAGTTTTTGGTGATAGTCCTGTTATGGAAGACAGTGAGATTGTTCCAGAGATAGAAATAAATGAGTTAAGTGTGGAACAACAATTAGCTTTTAAAAAGCTTGAGTACGAAAGAGAAGAACGTGCATTAGATAGAGAGAGAGATAGAGAAGATAGAGAGAGAGATAGAGAAGATAGAGAGAGAGATAGAGAGGATAGAGAGAGGGAGAGAGAGAGAGAGAAAGAGAAGATAGGGATAGAGAATTCCAGTTAGAAAAATTAAAAGTGGAACATGAGTTAAAGCTGAATACTGAAGAAGTCAGACGAGAAGCCGGAAATGGGTTTAACATGTCGGAGGCTTATAGATCAGTGCCTGTATTTGATGACCAGGAGGTAGATATGTTTTTCCAACTTTTTGAACGGGCCGCTAAGCAGCTAAATTGGCCGCAGTCTAAGTGGACATTGTTAGCCGTGTCTAAGTTTAAGGGGAAGGCTAGTGTAGCTTATAATTCAATGAGTGATGAGCGAGCAAGTCAGTACGACCTAGTTAAGGCGGCAGTGTTGAGGGCGTATGAATTACGTCCTGAGGATTATCGTTTACGGTATAGCGAGTTGAGAAAAACGCAGGGTCAGTCTTATAGTGAGTTTGTGGCTAAGAAGGCAGGGATGTTTGATAAATGGGTTGTTTCTCATCAGGTAGAGTCATATACCGAGTTACGGGAGTTGTTGATCTTACAGGACATTAAAAATGGATTACCAGTTAGCTTACGTATTCATTTAGAGGATCGTGATGTCAAAAAGATAGAGGAGGCAGGTATAGTGGCAGATGATTACGTGTTAATACACAAAGCTCAGGCAGTACCGGGTAGCTCTTTACAACAGGGTGATAAGAAGAAATTTCAGCCAGGTTTTTCCCGGGAAAGTAACTATCGGGGAGAGTCATCTAGTTGGTCAGCTAGTCAGGCAAGGAATGCACCTGGTGGGCAAAGTAAGGATAGACCTGCATTATCAGCCAATGCACGAACTTTTCGTCCACATTGCAGTTACTGTAAAAAGGATAACCATCTTATCGGGGACTGTTTTAAAAGGAAACGCGATAATGCGCAAGTGGTCGGTTTAGTGAGGTCAGCTCCGTTAGCGAGAGAGTTAATGGTTAGTCCCATGGCAGAGAAAGTAAACCCGTATGTGTCCACTGGTATGGTTTGTGATGTGAAACAAGAGTTGTGTCCTAAGGCAATATCAATCTATAGAGATACCGGGTGTAGTCAGAGTTTGATCACGCAAGAGTGTTTAGCTGGTATTGAAAATTCAGATACAGGACGCAGTTTGGCTTTAACCTCGGTTACTGGAGAAAATATGGTTGTCAGGTTACATAAGGTTTTCTTGTGTTCGAAGTTTGTGACGGGACCAGTCATTATGGGTGTTGTGAAGGACTTGCCTTTTGAAAACATAGGAGTTTTGTTGGGTAATGATTTGACTAGTCAATGTTGTCAGCCGCAATGTGACCAATTGTTAATTGAAGACAGCCCTTTACCCATAGAAGAGTGTGAGGTTGATGAGACTAGATATCCTGCGTGTGTAATGACTAGGGCTATGGCCAGTAGGTTGACACGAGACCCATAGGATATTTGTGATTTGTCTGCTACGTGTGTGAGCCATGAAATTGGAGTGGATGAGGTTATCAGTAAAATGGTAGATAAGTCAACTGAGGAATTAAATGTGGTGGAACCTGTTGATCTCCCGCAGAGGGGAAATGAACCAGTTGTGTTTGATAGGGGTGACTTACCTTGTAATAGACAAGAGTTAATCCTAGAGCAGGGGGCTGATCCAAAATTGTTGGCAGTTCGCACTACATTGTTAACTGAGAGAGTATTGATGAATAAAAGAGTTAGGGATAGGAGGTTGCCGGCGACCGAACTAGCTAGGAAGCAACTGAGCCATGCTCAGAGCAAAATAAAATCAGTGTTTGATAGGAAGGCTAAGAGTCGGGAATTTAAACCAGGGGATAAGGTGCTGCTGTACCTTCCCATTAAACGGGGTTCATTACAGAACAGGTATTTCGGGCCCTATGTTGTGCACAAACGGGTTAATGAGACAGGGTATGTGATAAACACTCCTGATAGGGTTAGGAAAAGTAGGTATTGTCACATCAATTTGCTAAAAGGTTATTTTGACAGACTGCCGATAGTTCCAGAGAGACCGGTCCAAATTGAGAGACACTCAATTTCCTGTGATGACGTCAAGACTGCAGAGGTCAAGTTGGCCAACGGCCAGATTCTAGCAGACTTGAGCCCCAAGCGAGCAAAGTTGACTACGTTGAAACAAGACAATGTTTCCATTTGTCAGAACCTTCCAACGGTTACCAATACCTTAAGCCAAGATGTGCGCTTGGAACCCAACGCTACACCGATTCGACAGCATGCCTATCGGAGAAAACCTGGAAAACGTGCGACGCTGAAAAAGAAGGAAACGAAGTTCCATTGGTCAGGTGAATGCGAGAAGTCATTCAACCGTCTCAAGCAGAGGCGCTACTCGTCTCCCGTGATGGCAGCACCAGACTACCGAATGCCGTTCAAGCTAGCTGTGGGTGCCAGTGACGTGGGTGCTGGAGCTATGCTGTTCCAAGAAGACGAAGACGGACTGGACCATCCTAATGAAAGCCTCCAACCAGAGAGTTTTGAGATGGAGTCTTCCTCTGCAAGAATACCCAATTACCATTGGACATATCAAGGGCACATCCAATGTAATCGCTGATGCCCTGTCCCGAAGTTGAACGTTTTGATAATGTGTTGACATTCTTGATTTCTGTTTTGTTTATATATATTTTATTTGTATACCAGGGACTCAGAGACTCAGTGTGATTACTGGTAGTCACCTTATTATTACATGTGTTATAAATGCCCGTATGCGTCGGTTAACGCACCTTTTTGCTTTAATGTAGTATATTTCCCTATTCCTAGAGTAGAGGAAATATCCTTTTTGAGGTGGGGGTGTGTGACGGAACATGCTCTTAAATTTGTTTCGCCTGTGGCGATTTTAATTGTGTTAGAGGGCCGTGTGCAGTTTCATTGCCCGTAGCCCAGGTGGGCAACTTGTTACGTAATACTTCGCGCGATCGGGCATTCCAATATGCACTTAGTCCAGCTGTGGAGGCGAGTAGTTACGTAATACCTCTGCGAGTGCGGTTTTTACAACCGTGATTTGGCGACGATGGCGTCAGTAAGTCTGACGATCAGAGAGAAATATACCGACTCTAGTAGAGTTGGAATATCAGATGATAGGGGGAGGTACCGCCTTGTACCCCCAGGCGAATTCTGATTTTTATAATAAATAGCTAGGATTTAGAGATATCTAGAGAACCAGAAAAGCACGGCTCCCAGGGAACGTTAGTCCGTTTGGACTTTGGTAAATATCATTTCTGCTCTGTGTATAACCTTGATGTGATTGATGTGACTTTAAATATTTTGATACTGTATTATACCAATATTCTTTAGACAGTGTCTTCGGTCATCTGACGAAGTAAATCGTAGACTTTTTGTTCTAACATTATATGAGTATTTGGTAATATAAAGCTTAGCCAGTCATCCTAAACGACCTAGGTAAACTGTAGGTTATTGTCTTTATTGTGATAGGTACCAGTATTAATTCTGTGTTACAAGGTTACTGAATGAGTAGTTAGGGTTAATTAAAAATTAACCCGTTAGGAATAGAGCTGTAATTCCTTTATTAATTAAGTTCCCCTGGAAGCGTTCCTAAATAATCACACGTTACTGAACGAGTAGTAAGGATTAATTAAAAAATTAACCAGTTAGGAATGGTGTTGTAATTCCTTTATTAATTAACTTCTCCTGGAAGCGTTTCTCAATTATCACACGTGTGGGTGTGGTGTAACGGTGAAGTGATTCGCATATTGTGTAACTAGACACCTAGTGATTAACTAATTAAGTGATCAGTCCTGGGTTGTTATTATTGCTGTTATTAATTAACTACTACGGCTGTACATTTGTCAGCGTAGGATAATACAGATTCCAAAGTGTATTGTGTTTTGTTGTGTTTCTAGTGAGCTAAACGTGCTATAATAGTATATACTTTATATAAGATCGTATCTCTGATCATACCTAGAGACGAGCCATACTAGGGTTTAACAGCCTGTTACAGAGAGGTCTAATAGATATACAGTTAGGAGAGATATTTGATAATCGTGTTTTATTCAGTTACGGGAATTATAGAATCCCCGTGACAGGAATATACGTCAAAATTACCAAATGTTTGACACCCCATTGCCGATGATTAATAAACGAATGTGCTCTAGTAGTGTCATTAAACAAATCTGAACTTTTCTCAAGTAATTTAAAGCAGTTAAAACTCCCAGGAGGTTCGAACTCATGTACTGCCAGTGGGACTGACCGCATGGTCAGTGGGATGATGCAAGATGCTTGCTACTAATGAAAACATGTAGCGGGTTTCCTTTCTAAGACTATATGTCAAAATTACCATGTTTGACATCCAATAGCCGATCATTAATAAATCAATATGCTCTAGTGGTGTCGTTAAACAAAACAAACTTAGAGCTGTACTGATGTGATGGTCGATTATAGAGTCCATAATCAGTTGTTAACTGTAATGCTTCCTACAATCGAGATGAAATAATTGATAAATATGTTTTGGTTTGTGATTGTGTTCACGTGCACATAAAAAAACCCCAGATCTTGAAGGTAAAACTTGCGAATACAACAATTGTTTGTTTGTTTTGTTTAATCAGGGCCGTACCCTGACCAAAATCCATGGGGGGGGGCACTAAATTTTATAAATAATTTTTAACATACTATAAAGATTAAACATTTCTATGCTATTACTGGAGATATATAAAAAAAAAAAAGGACAAGATTCTCAGAGGGGGGCACCTGCCCCCCCCCCCTGCCCCCCCCCCCCCCCGGAGGGTACGGCCCTGTTAATGACACCACTAGAGCATATTGATTTATTAATCATCGGCTATTGGATGTCAAACATTTGGTAATGTTCGACATATAGTCTTAGAAAGGAAACCCGCTACATTTTTCCTTTAGTAGCAAGGGATCTTTTGGAGAGGAAACCAACAATAGGTACATAATCCTAATAATTCAAATTCTTCTTATGTTCATATAATTTTAACCGATAATACATTTGAAAGTTGATTGGTGTGTGCAAACAGATTACAGCCTGTGATCGATGATATAATGTAATTCCACCGGATTCCCAACACTAATGTGATGTCCGTAATCAGAAATGTCTTGCATCCTGGCTCAGTGAACGAACATGCACGCCAATATTGTCTCTTTACCTCACAACCTCACAATATCATTGTTACAATTGGTAGCAAAAAAAAAAAAAGGCCATCTATAAAGTATATCGGAACAAAATCTGAGATTTTTAAACTCCCCATGTACCTGTTGTACCTTTGATCATTATGTCCGTACAATGATCGCCCTTGCTACGTTGTATACAATTGGGAGCATGGATTGCACATATTTAAGATTTTACTCAAATAATTTGAGACATTCAAGAAATAACACAAGTTAAGTTTATTCAACGACATTCGGTAATTGCGACCTAAAGTCTTAGAGAGGAAACCGGCTACATTTTTCCATTAGTAGCAAAGGATCTTTTATATACACCACCCCACAGACAGGATATCACATACCACTGCCTTTGATATAACAGTCGTGGTGCACTAGCTGGAACTAGAAATAGCCCAATGGGCCCTCCGACGGGGATCGATATCCCAAATCGACTGCGCATCAAGCGCGTGCTTTGCCACTGGGCTACGTCCCGCCCCTCAACGACATTTGAATGCAATTTACATGTAAGTCTACATGTATCTTCTAGAGTACATAACTATAGCTGTATATTAAACACACTGGTGTATGTACACTGTCGTTGAACACCCACTCCCATCCCCTGTACACTCGTCGTACGTAATGCCCGAACCCAGCCCCTCCCCCTTTGGGCTTTCTTGATGACCCCAAAAATGAAAGGAACGTTTGTTTAACAATGCCATAGCCATGTTATCCTAAAACTAATGGATACACGTAAGAAACTTGTCTGCAGAATGAGAAAAGAAATAGTGCCTCATAGGTTAGTATTACCGTATCCATTAACTATTCAGGCTGTTTCGTAAGTATTTTCACAAAGATGGGATAATACATGTATACTGTTACCGTACTACCACCTTCAAATTTGTACACCAGTCGTCGGACATTGGGTTTTGGGATGACGGTGGTTATCCCAAATATGTCTGTCCATCGAGAGAGTTTGGGGCGTCGATCCTACAATCCTTTGAACATAGAGCAAGTGCTAATTGATGGTTGCTGAATAGTGCTGGTTTGAGTAATGGTCAGAATCTGATACAGTATATGGCACAATTAACAAAACATACATCTTTAAAAGTCGAAACATGATATAGTTTCTATATAAAGCTTTGCATATTTTTCATTTTGGTAACCATATAATGGAAGAAAAAATATAAATTGTTATAGTATTTCTTGTATAAGGAGGTTATGATTCTTTGACATTCATAATATCATTGTTTTGACTTGCCACCGAGTAGCTCGAATCCCTTCTAGCCAGCCTTCCACTTACTGATATGCCGACGTATTGCACACAGTCCTCCCTAGCCCTCCCCTACAACATATCAATACGGTGAGGGCTAGAGATGACTAGCTAGCCACCGAGTAGATGCCAACATTGTATCATAAACCTTTAATATCGCCTATGATTCCCCACATGAACCATAATTCGTGCATGAATTGTAAAACAAATATCCATATTGCAACTTTATTTTGTTTTAATTAATTTCCTTCATTTTAATTTCATTGGAAAACGTCTCCTCACTCAACTTAAAAGTACATCAAGTCTACTTTTTAAAATTAGATCACGTCTTAATCCATTCTATAAGGATTTTGAGCTTCCATGGCTGCCATTTTCAATTTCGAGGCAATTTTAGACACGTTATTTCAGGAACACGTTCGGAAATGAAGGCTACCACTACACCGGCAGCTGGAGCGATGGACTAACAATAGATCAGACAAATTAAAAACATGACTTACTTAAATGGAATGTGGCCAATTAAATATAGTATGTCTTAACCTTTTTTCGAGGACGAAGAGGGATTTTGCTGTTTACCTTGTGTTTCATCTTAGCAGAAAAATGACAGTTCCGATATTTGTTAGTTATTGGGGTCCATAAATCATGATTCTTCTATTTACAAAGACAATTTTTGTCTGCACTTTCATTTAGCAGGGTCCCGCTCGATTGTGCTGCTGAATGGATAGGCGCGCCTATTCAAGAAGCGAGACTCGTGCTGTTTGTTCGGTCACCCGAGAGAAACAAATGGGATCTGGACTATGTGACATATCTCTTAGTGGCCAAGAAGAATCGTGAAATATCTTCCTATTCCTCGTGTTGCAATTAATCAATGTTTGATTGGGGTTTGCTTCACAAACTACAGAACATGTGCAATAAATTGTTATTATGGACGTTGGGCCCGGTGAAGGGAGAGGTGGATGTGGGGGATATCGGTGAAGTATTGTCCAAGATTGAAAAGTAAAGAAAAGCCAATTGAAAATGACTTAGAAATGCACACATGCGAATTTATGAACGAAATCACATCTACCACTTCAACATTCTATCTGAGAAAAAGGAATACATTCTATCCAGTATTCACGAATTAAGGAAGGAAGGAAATATTTTATTTAACGACGCAATCAACACATTTTATTTACGGTTATATGGCGTCGGATATAAGGTTAAGGACCACACAGACATTGAGAGAGGAAACCCGCTGTCGCCACTCCATGGGCTAATCTTTCTGATTAGCAGCAAGGGATCTTTATATGCACCATCCCACAGACAGGATAGTACATACCACGGACTTTGTTACACCAGTTGCGGAGCACTGTCTGGAACGAGAAATAGCCCAATGAGCCCACCATCGGGGATTGATCCTAGATCGATCGCGCATCAGGCGAGTGCAGTACCACTGAGCTACGTCCCGCCCCCTCACGAATTAAGTGTCAGATGTGTAGAAAGAAAGAAAGACATGTTTTATTTAACGACGCACTCAGCACATTGTATTTTCGGTTATATGGCGTCAGACATATGGTTAAGGATCAAACAGATATTGAGAGAGAAACCCGCTGTCGCCACTTCATGAGCTAATCTTTTTGATTAGCAGCAAGGGATCTTTTATATGCACCATCTCACAGACAGGGTAGTACATACCACGGCCTTTGATATACCAGTCGTGGTGCACTGGCTGGAACGAGAAATAGCCCAATGGGCCCACCGACGGGGATCGATCCCACACCGACCGCGCATCGAACGAGCGCTGTACCCACTGGGCTACGTTTCGCCCCAGATGTGTAGAATTTGCAGTTATAAGATTGTTGGCAAATTATAGATTTTTGAAGATTGAAGTAGTTACCACCTTGAACGTATATAAATTCAACAACTCTGGAGCCATTGTGCACGGGATTTAGCTCAGTCGGTTGAGTGCTCACTTGAGGTGTTTGCGTCGCAGGATCGAGCCACCTTGGTGGATCCATTCAGCTGATTTTTTTTTCTCGTTTCAACCAGTGCACCACAAGTGGACAAAGGCCGTGGTATGTGCTTTCCTGTCTGTGGGAAAGTGCACATAGAAAAATGTAGCGGGTTGTCTCTGATGACTAAGCATCAGAACTGCCAAATGTTTGACATCCAATAGCCGATGATTAATTAAACAATGTGCTCCAATGGTGTAGTTAAACAAAACAAACCTCTGGAGCCAAATTCACAAAATATCGTAAGTTTATTGTTACGATTAGCAGTTGTACGTTCAAATATTTACAAGTATATAGTCGTACGTTTAATGATTCTATGCATTACGTCATTATGGAAGATAGGTCACGGTAATGACAAAAGAAAATGACTTATGTATATTTTTGAACTGTATTATTTGTACAGGTTGCAATTTTCTGCATGAAACAGATAACAAATACTTGTAAATGTACCAATACTAACCGTGAACGTAACGATGTTTTGTGAATTTTACCCCGGTTACTATAGATCTATATACATTCAGTTAAATTCCACTAAAGGTACATAGCCCTATAAAAAATTCACACGGTATATCTAGTTGAAAGTACCTTACTTAGAATATACATATAATTTCTGTACGTACAGTTTGTTATAGCTTGCCTACTGAAGGTAAGTTTGTGTGTGTGTGTGTGATCGTTTGTCTCCCACCAAAATATTTAATGATCAAAGCTGATTTTAAAAAAATAACTACAATTATCATTGCTTGAACTCATCAAGAACTTTAACATTTACTCGTTACCAGATACGATTTGTAACGTTTGGGGGTATTGGAAGAATTAGTAAGAGATGATATACTCAAAAATTAATTTCACAGGAGCGGATGTGGATTTTGTTTTTATTATTTCAAGCAAGAAACTGACAATTGCTAACCACGGGTATTAGAGGATCGATACCTATTAACATTTCTAATAATGTGTATGTGATCTAAACATAAAAATGATTTGGAATATGTATACTCGTCACAAAAAATTAAGCGACTTCAGGTTTGTTTGTTTGTTTGTTGTTTTTAAATAATCTTTTCAACTATATATCATACACACGTGACTGTGCCAAACACTCGAAAATGTCAATAATATAAATTGAACGAGAACTAACGTCTATCTTCTGGTATTACAATTTTAAATATTTCATATCGATCACAAATTGCTTAATTGTTTGTTTGTTGTTGTTGTGTTTTGTTTGTTTTTGTTGTTTTTTGTGGTGGTGGTGGGGCATATTATAGCATTTCATTAAAGTCTCAGACCCTAGTTTTAACCCGAGACAATAGACATTAAGTTTGGTTAATGAGCAAACCTGTAACATATCTGGATAAAGTTACAATAGAGTGAAATGAGAGTCTTTGACCCTGAAACGGGGAAAAACCCTCTAAAAATCGACAACTTCTCGTCTATATATCGTTTCTTCTGCTGAGAGGTACCTGCCTTGTTAGAATTATATTTTAAAAATGCATTTTGTTACATTACAAATGTCAGGATGACTAAAACGATTTTTGATGCACGGAAGTGGATAATCTAAACAATAAAATACAAAAATTGTCTGATTTCAATTAGAAAAAACCCCCACGGTTCTAATAGTGAACAATACGTCGTAATGTTTAAAAACTAGAGTCTGTCACTTTAACACGAGTGGTAAAGCGTTCGCTTGATGCGCGGTCGGTCTGGGATCGATCCCCGTCGGTTGGCCCATTGTGTTATTTTTCATTCCAGCCAGTGCACAACGACTGGTATATCAAAGGCAGTGGTATGTGCTATCCTGTCTGTAGTCTGGTGCATATAAAAGATCCTTTGCTACTAAATGGAAAAATGTAGCGGGTTTCCTCTTTTAGACTCCGACGCCATATAACTAACTACATAAAATGTGTTAAATAAAACATTTCCTTTCATCCTCTCTAAGACTATATGTCAAAATTACCAAATGTTTGACATCCGATAGCCGATGATTAATAAATCAATGTGCTTTAGTGGTGTAGTTAAACAAAACAAATGAACTAACTTTAACGCGACGTCATTCTTGCACTGAATATCAACCTTGGGTGCGTGACATGAAGTTTCACAGTCGCGAACTTCTGCATGTCATATCGCCGCAGTCATTGGTTACATATATCCAATTAAACGACACAATATTGATTTTCTAATATTTTCTCAATTATGTTTGGCCACTAAGGCAATAAATCTTTCACCGTGGACATAAACTTGATAATAAATGGTAGCTCGTTTATTATCCTCAATATAACACGTGTAATTATTTGATTAAACGGTGTTATTAATCACTGTGATGAATTATAACCAGTGACTCAGGTATGAATAAAAATAATATAAATATAATTATATTCCTTCAAGCAAATGACATGGCCAGTATTTACTCAACTTGCTTTAGTAAATAAAATGAATGAATGAATATCTGGTTGTTATCAAATTACATAGAAATATTATGTAAGTACAGACTATCTGCGCATATAGAAAGAAATGTTTTATTTAACGACGCACTCAAAACATTTTATTTAGGGTTATATGGCTCATACATATGGTTAAGGACCACACAGATTTTGAAAGGAAACCCGCTGTCGCCACTACATAGGCTACTCTTTCCGATTAGCTGCTAGGGATCTTTTATTTGCGCTTCCCACAGGCAGGATAGCACAAACCATGGCCTTTGTTGAACCAGGTATAGATCACTGGGCGGTGTAAGTGGTTTACACCTACCCATTGACCCTTGCGGAGCACTCACTCAGGGTTTGGAGTCGGTATCTGGATTAAAAATCCCATGCCTCGACTGGGATCCGAGCCCAGTACCTACCAGCCTGTAGACCGATGGCCTAACCACGACGCCACCGAGGTCGGTATCTGCGCATATAGTCTTGCAATAGAAACTGGAAGATACAACAATACTGAGAGAAAGGATAGAGTATGTAAACTTTGTAATATGAATGCACTTTAAGATGAGTATCATTTTAGTTTGGTCGGTCCTTTCTACAATACTATCAGATCCAGGTACATTAAACCATTTTATTACACCAGACCATCCTCGTTTAAATTAATACAGCTATTGTCCATTAATAATGTAAAGTAGCTAATAACACTGTGTAAATATATGTAATTCACAACTAGCGTAGTAATGTTTGTAGTTTATACCAAGTTGTAATGTGGGATTGAATGTCTGTAGTGTTGAATGTGCTGCCTATATGTTCCCAGTCAACTTCTGACAATATGAATTGATTTTTGAAGCAGTCATTATTTCTTGTTGCTATCTGTGTGATCCTTTATTTCTTTCCATCAGTATATATTTACTAGGGGCAACCACGCAGAGACATGATAATATATAAGTGAGTATATACATTCTCTTTATTTTCATCACTTTCCATACAGTGTAAATTGTGTTCCCCTTTTAATGATATGTGTATTATATTTTAATGTTTGTAATGCCTATGAACTGTATGTTTACGGCAAATAAAGTATTAGTGTCAAGTATGAACAACTAGTCATGACGTGTGTACAAAGATCAGAATAGTTACTATTACATAACGAGCAAATACGTTGTACTGAGATTGGTCTCCATGTAACACACATATTTATCACGTGGTGTGCTTGCTCCTTTAGTGAGGAATTTGACAGTGCAACTGACCAAGCTCTATGGATTCGAGATTGCCATGAAATGTTTTAAAATGTGTTGTATTGGGATGTAAGGAAATTCGTTTCCTCAACATATTTCCTTACAATTCTATTACAAAATTAATTTACTCACTAGGAAATACGGATGTTAGAAAAAAAATCGTTGAGGTAATGCAATAGATTAAAACAAGAAGAAGAAGAAGAAAACGAAAGAAAAAACCCTCATGGAACGTTAAAATAAACACAGATTAGACTACTTTAACTGTTAACATCCATTTCCCCATCGTGGTGCAGGAGTGGGACCATTCTCATGGGTTTCCTTGAAAGTGGCGAATACAGCACATATTCGTATCACTTAGAAATGTTAAAAACAAGTTCTATATGCATCTGTGATAATGTTTTTAAATCTGTTTTTCGTTTTGTGCAATATTGGTTTGTTTACCACAGCTCCATTATGATACAAGGTCTGACAACAGCGTATGCTTTTATCTTTTCGATGATTTTATTTTGGATATGTCGTGTTTCTCTATTGCAGCTGTTTACTTTCGAATCTTGTTCTTTTAATGTCTGAATTCGGTTCAATATTGGTTTGTTTTCCACAGCTCAATACATCGTTTCCATGGTCTGGCAATAGTGTTTATTTTTATCTTTTTGAAGATTTTATTGGAGGGGGTATTTAATGTTAAAATGCTTAATTGTGTATTTTACAAATATGACTCTTTCATGGATGTCTACACTATTTTTACTAATAATTTTAAAATGTTTAATTGATATTGAATCATCATATACTTTTGTTTGACACTCAGTAGCTTTTTTGTACCGAAGTGTCGTTACACATTTATCCTTTCATTTATTTATGGAAAACTATTTACATGCTTACACGCACAAAAAAAGAAGTTTGTTTTGTTAAACGACACCACTAGAGCACATTGATTTATTAATCATCGGCTATTGGATGTCAAACATTTGTTAATTTCGACATATAGTCTTAGAGAGGAAACAGACTACATTTTTCCATTAGTAGCAAAGGATCTTTTATATGCACCATTCCACAGAAAGCACATACCACGGCCTTTGATATACCAGTCGTGGTGCATTGGATGGAGCTAGAAATAGCCCAATGGGCCCATTGACATTGATCGATCCCAGACCGACTGCGCATCAAGCGAGTGCTTTACCAATTAGGTTATGTCCCGCCCTGCTTACACAAATGCTTACACAAATGCTTACACAAATGCTTACACAAATGCAAGATATGTTAGTAATTGTCAGTTTCTGTGGTGAAACAAATACCACGGCAGATGAAAGGGGACGAGCGGTTTCATCTCCAGATCATTTTCTAGACTATTCCAATATGTCGTCAAAAACAGTTGTTTGCAGAGGCGGATCTATGGGGGTGGGTGGAAGGGCCCGGGCCCCCCTAAATTTTGCGACAGTTATAATTTTATTATATATTTTTTTTTTTTTTATTTTTATTTTTTTTACGAACCCCCTCCAAACCTCCCTCAAAGTTCCCTAAGCATTCCGCCTCATGTCATTGCCCCCACCCCCCAAAAAAAAGAAAAAAAAAAGAAGGATTTTCTTGATCCGCCACTGGTTTGCCTTGCAATTTCTTGCGTCTTCGTGTCGAGCTTGCTTCTTCTTTCCCGTTTTAGGGGAAGTGATATAGCTGAATGATAGAGCGCTCACCTGCGATGCGATGTATCAATGACATCGACCGTCTCTTATGGATCCGTTGCATAAACATCGGAAGATGTCTGCAACTGGAGGGGCCAGTGATATATTAAAATCGACTTCTAGCAAGAAGCGGGAAACGTGTTATCTTCAGACTTGACGGTGGTGGGGTGGGGGCAGTTCCCTTTACCTTCCCCTCCCCGCTTCCGACGCGACACCTATTCACGGTTGGATGTGTTCCACCCCAGCCAACACCACCACCTAGTATCGCTATTTTTGTTTCCCTGTTTAAGGGGAAATGTAAACGAGTCCGTGTTGCTATTCAGGAGTAACCTATGTGTAGAGGCAGCATGTTTTCTGTGTCACTTTCTAAACCAAATGTTAAAATAACCATGTTAAACGCTAAAGAGACGAAAGAGCCGCAGTTTAAAATGACATTGTGTCGAGGTATCTTTTAAAAAATTCCTTTCCTTCTACTGACGCTTGATTGATTGACCTAGAAAGGTCACGGCCCTTGTTGGCTATTCTCACACGAAAGCCTGTACTAGAATTCAAGGAATGACAAAACCTCAAGTATATAATAACACAACGTTTCAGAATCTTGAAACATAAATGAATGGAAAGGTGGAAAATTGCATTCTTTGTAGAATATCAGTGTTTTTAGTCGATTTATGTTATATTTATAACCAGTCGCCGTCTTAATACTATGCCGCGTTATCTCGGTTACCTTGTTACAGACTCGTGTGATAGTTTTATCTCGTCTTGTCACAAAAGGAAAATGCATATAACGCACTATATAAATTTATCAATAGTTTTTGTTTGTTTGTTGTTTAACGACAATACTAGAGCACATTGATTTAATAATTATCGGCTATTGCACTAGCTGGAGCGAGACATTTATTCAACAGATCTATATCTTATATATCTTAAATGGCAATGTATTCTAGTATTGTATAATGGAAACTCGGACATTCTGCTTCTGATTAAAATCAGGAATTGTTCGCTTAGTAACCGGCCTCGGTGGCGTCGTTGTTAGGCCATCGGTCAACAGGCTGGTAGGTACTGGGTTCGGATCCCAGTCGAGGTATGGGATTTTTAATCCAGATACCGACTCCAAACCCTGAGTGAGTGCTCCAGCAAGGCTCAATGGGTATGTGTAAACCATTTGCACCGACCAGTGATCCATAACTGGTTCAACAAAGGCCATGGTTTGTGCTATCCTGCCTGTGGGAAGCGCAAATAAAAGATCCCTTGCTGCTAATCGGAAAGAGTAGCCCATGAAGTGGCGACAGCGGGTTTCCTCTCAAAATCTGTGTGGTCCTTAACTATATGTCTGACGCCGTATAATCGTAAATAAAATGTGTTGAGTGCGTCGTTAAATAAAACATTTCTTTCTTTCTTTGTTCCCTTAGTAATTTCCTTTTACACACTTCTGTTGGTGATAGGTCAATGCTTAAAACAAGCAATTTGTGCTACCCATACATACACGCTTAAAGATACATACCTTTGGTCCATTGAGCTATTTCTTTTTACAACCAGTGCACCACGACTGGTACATCAAAGCACGTAATATGTGCTATCCTGTCAATGCGATGGTGCATATAAAAGATCCCTTGCTACTAATGAACAAAATATAGCGGGTTTCCTATCGTTCAAAATTACCATATGCATGACATCCAGTAGCCGATGATTAATAAATCAATGTGTTCTAGTGGTGTCGTTAAACAAAACACACAAACTAACTGTTGAATAAACCTGTTTCACTAAAGGCAAAAAAAAATAAAAAAATAGCGTGTTACAGATTTAGTACGGTAATTCGTTTTTTTTATTAGGCAATTACCTTACCGCCATAAATCAAGGAATTCAATTCATTAGGACTGATAACCGCGTCGCGTGTCAGTGACATCTTCTTATCAAATAATTGGCCTAAATGATATATCTTTCTAGAACAGCTTTCTCGGGAGCATTTTTCGCAATTTTAGTTACATTCAAATTGGTTTTTCAATTTCGTGACTGTGCACAGGATCGTCGCAACCTTGACAGCAGTCTAAACTAAATTGTTCACCTTCGCACCGGCAGTAGTTCCCGTTCATAAATTGTTATTAAAGGGACATTCCTGAGTTTGCTGCATTGTAAGATGTTTCCGACTTATAAAATATTTCTACGATTAAACTTACAGATTAAATCTATTTTCTTGTTTAGAATATCAGTGTCTGTATATTCAATGTGTTTCTGGTCGCCTTAAGATTTGTAAGAAGCCCAAACTGGATTTTGTCTTTAAATAATTATTTCGTAACGAATTGTTTTTGTTTTTTTAGGAAATAAAATGAAATTTAACCCAGTACAAATATTAGAACGATCAGAAACACGTTTAATATAAAGCCACTACTATTTTATGCAGAAAACTATATTTGATATGTAATTACAATCGTTAAAAGATATCTGTTAGTCGATAATATCTTAAAAATTAAAGCAAACTCAGGAATGTCTCTTTAAAGAAACATTCCCTGTGTGTACCACCTTTGTAAGATGTACTGTACTAAAACAATATTTTTAATCACAAAAAATAATTGTTAAATACAAATGTTCTTGCTTAGAGGGCCATTACTATATTCAATGTATTTTCAGTAGTTCTGATGTCTATAGTAGTTGAACCTTCGTTTTAGTTTCTAAAATATACTGAACAGCATATAAAACGCACCAGTGGTACAACTAGGTTATTTTGAAATTAATGTACTAATGTGTTTTGTTTGATTTTGTTTATTTGTCTGTCGGTTTGTCTCTGTATTTTATCCAGCCATAACTACTCTTTCATATACCATCTAAAAAAACGAACATGAGTTGAACCGTTTGGTTTTGTAGCATCCATATGAACGATGTCAGTCACAACTGGTGTAACAAAGGCCGTGGTATGTACTATCCTGTCTGTAGGATGATGCATATAAAAGATCCCTTGCTGCTAATGGAAAAGAGTAGCCCATGAAATGGCGACAGCGGGTTTCCTGTCTCAATATCTAGTGGGCCTTAACCATATGTCCGACGCCATATAACCGTAAATAAAATGTGTTGAGTGCGTCGTTAATTAAAACATTTCCTTCCTTCCATATGAAAGATATATATAGTGTGTAAATAAATCATATCACACCCCAGAGTTCATTATTTGGCCTTTTAAGATATGTTCAGGGGCGGGTGAGTGTAAAATCTGCTCGTAGGCTCGTGTGCTGGTGGTGGTGGCGGTGGTGGTGGTGGTGGTGGTGGTGGTGGTGGGGGGGGGGGGGGGGGGTTGATCGATATGCGTCTGCTCAAGCTAATTGTCGTTCTTAAATGATTTTGTTTTCGGAGAATCAGGACCAGACCCCCACCCCCACCCTTAAAAACATCACTTGCTACAATAAGTGTGTTTGACTAGCTCCTCCTATTGCATGTATGTGATCATTAGTAAATATACCTGAAAAGGGAAGACTAAACTGGTGGCTCAGAGTGGATGGATGGATGGATGGATGGATGGATGGATGAATGGATGCATGCATGGATTTGATCGATGGATGAATAAAAGAATGGATGGATGAACGGACAGACGGACGAGTGGATACACCTGTGCTTGTACAAATAATTCCAGACATCGTCAACAGTCGACCGGTTGAAACCGACTGTGCTATGGATCTGTCTGCAAAACGAATGCATCTACAGAAAATTGGACTCCGTAATTACTTTTTCGCTCCTACCAGAAAGAACCACAAAACTAAATCAGAGTGAAAGAAGAAGAAAAAAAGTCATTTATATGTTTGTTTGTGGTGTTTGTGTTGCATAACCATCTCGCCTTTTACGACATCAGCCGACTTGTAAATTAGATTGAAACAATCCTTGGGAGACTTCATAATTTGAACTGTATGTAATTGCATTATCTCAAATACCCCCGGTTCATGATTCATTGTCTTCATCCACTAACGGAGAAATAATCAGAGGAAGTCAGGTCACGTACATCATACACACGCTGGTTAACGCAATTAGAGAATTGCCTTGTCACTAAACATCTTCACATCTTCAGACATTGAAGATGGTTCTTTTTTCTTTTCCTACTTCTTTTTCTTACTTCTTCTGTGTTTTTGTGTGTGTTTTTTCATTAACTCTAGTAATGAATAAAGTACATTATCATCGTTTGTATGGGGCGCTTCGTTTTAGGATCCAGCTCCACCCTCCGCACACCCATTGTTTTCCCCTCACCTAACCAGTGCTCAGATATTGTGTCTATGATAGACGTACTTGAACAGTTCTCGGATGGAAGTTTAAAACTACCTACGCCCAGATATATTCCTCTGTTGAAAAGTGCATATAAAATTACCCATTGCTGTTAATAGAATTGCTGTAACGGAATTCCTCTAACGATTATGTGTCAGAAATACATCCAATAGTCGATGATTAATTAATCAATGTGAACAATTTATCTGTTCGTGTTTCTTTCTTTTTATGTTTAGCGAGGGTTGGGGGATGGGGATTGAATGGCTTCAAATGTACCTTGTTCCACGCCCTCTGTAACACATCTTCAGACATTGCTGTTGGATGTCAGACATGTGCTGATTTTGACGTATAGTCTTAGAGAGGAAACCCGATACAAAGGATATGTTATATGCACTATCCCACAGATAGGATAGCACATACCACGGCCTTTGATATACCAGTCGTGGTGCACTGGCTAGAATGAGAAATAGCCCAATGGGCCCACCGACGGGGATCGATCCTAAACCGACCGCGCATCAAGTGAGCGCTTTACCACTTCGCTGCGTCCCGCTGTAACAAAACCTACTGTATCTGCAAGCATGCGTGCGTGTGCATGCGTGAGTGTGTATGTGTGTGTGAGGTTTTTTTTCTTATGATATAAACTATAATAAACAAAACACATTTCATTCTGAAATAAAATGCATTTATTACAGTATGTCATATTACTTTATACATGAAACTGCTGAGATCAATCAATGACCACACAAAGAACTATGAAATGTATTCACCTAACATGGAGAACTTCCATTCAATAGAATCCGATGTACCTGTTATAATGTACACACACAGTAAGTGGCGAAATATGAACATGACATGTCGGAATAATAGTATAGTTAAAATACGTAAAACCGATTACAGCAACTAGAAATAAGAGTATCCGTTGCCTAGTTTTTCTAGATACTATTTTGTTTATGGCGAGGAAAAATTAATTTCTACCCGTAATATTTGTATATTTTATATGTCGATTCTTTATAGTCTCTCGTAACTCCATATGGAGTGGCTCAGTGCTATTTTATATATTATTGTTTTATTGATGTATGTTTTATAAAACTGAGGTGAGACTTTAATAAACAATTTGTCTGTCTGTCTGTCTGTCTGTCTGTCTGTCGTAATACGACTTTTAGCTTTCATGAGTAGCTTGTAATCATGAATATTATAATGACAGTTCATGATTTCTGCCATGGTATGGATGTGATAGCATTAACTGTTTCATGATAATAAAATGCATTTAGTTATTGATCTACTGACCAATATTACAATCATCCAAGCATTACCTTTCCATATCAGCAAACCCCCTCCACGAGACAATGCACATCATATACATAATGTGGCAAAATCGTGATATGTTATGACATGTGATGGAATAATAGAAATATGATCGATGTATGGGCAAAATATGATTAATTACGAAAACCTTGGAATGTTTCGTTTTAATACACTGTGAAGATGGATTGGATTACATTGCTGGTAGACACAGTGCGATCACTTTGCAGATATAGTAGATACAGAACTAGTGTGTGTGTGTGTGTGTGTGTGTGTGTGTGTGTGTTTCTCTCTCTCTCTCTCTCTCTCTCTCTCTCTCTCTCTCTCTCTCTCCCTCTCTAACTCCCTCCCTCCTCTCCCTCCCTCCCTCCCTCCTCTCTCTCCCTCCTCTCTCTCCCTCCACCCCCTCTCTCCTCCCTCTCTCCCTCCCTCTCTCTCCCACTCTCCCCCCTCTCTCTCCCTCCCCCCTCTCTCTCTCTCTCTCTCTCTCTCTCTCTCTCTCTCTCTCTCTCTCTCTCTCTCTCTCTCTCTCTCTGTCTCTCTGTGACCTGATCTGACCTGACACAACATACCATGGCATCTGTAGTATCTGCTAATTTTTCAAAACATTAAACAAGTGCCTAGAACATGTCATATATATGTGATAACATCTGAATCAGTCAAACTTGATGAGGAATTAAAATATGTGTAGTCCTAATAACAAAGATGAAGCATTAAACAATAATGTAGAACAGAAGAAACTATAATACATGCATTCGTTAGTGTATCCAAATATATACAAGATATACAAGCCATTCATACACATACGTTTCACACGCATATACATGTACGTAAATACCTGTGATCATTGGATTATAAAAACCCGCATGTAATGGATATATATTATATACTTTATTACTTTCTACGTAACCACAGAGTTCTTTAAGTAATGAAGCTGTCAGGAGAGTACTTGGAATTTGAAATGTGTATGTGTCTGGGTGTTAATTCGCAAAACACATTGAACGTTGAATCAAAGCACATTAACAATTTTATGCTTGGGACACACTTGCCGATTAACGCAACTCGACAGTCGCGTAGGCGTTAATCTGAAAGTGTTTGTAGGCCAAAGACGCGACTGTCGCGTCTAATCTCCAGTTTTGCCACGATTAGACTGTAGAGTCGACTGGTGTGTGCGGGTGTACATTTTCAGATTACTGCCGACTCGGTATTACTGATATCCTGGGACATAATCAATGGACTACTTTACAAATTAGATATGCTGAGCAGCAGATTGCTGTATTCTATAAACATAATTGTGCATTTTAAATTCCTGTATATAAAGACTTGTTTTTATAAAGGAATATTAAAATATACTCACTGAAAAAAATTGATCACATGGTATCGTAGACCAAATGTAATTAAAAAAATTTTGTTAGTAGTGATGCCAGTATAAAATATAAAGATATAATACGGGATTCAATGTCAGTAATGTCGAATTCAATGTCGGTAATATATAGGATTCAATGTCAATAAACAGGATAACTTCCTTACACTATGGATAAGGATTTGGTTACTGTCACTATGTGCAGTTACCATCTTTGATATTAATCGCTCGTAATTGATATCTATTAGTCTTAAAATGGCCGTTCCGTTTTGAAACAAATCTGTTTTATAAACATCAATCATGTTTTAAATTGGCGGCGGTGACAAATCAGTCTCTGATTCTGGTATTGATATGTCGATTTACCCATATTACGAATATCTATTACAAGCACTTTCAAAGGCACTTTTTCGTGTATTATTCCCAAGAAAGTTTCTAAATTTGAAATGCCAAGTAATATGATATATTTTACTTACATTAGTATACATTGACCATTAGAAATATGATTGAACAAAATAAGCATTAAGCCGCTGACCCTAACTTCCGACGTATATACTATTGTTGTTGTTGTTGTTGTTTTTTTGTTTTTGTTATTTTCACATAACATTAATTTGGAGTTACCATAAACACCAGCGTATTCATAAACACGATGGATTTCCAAGAAATTGTAAGCTAAGCAAAATGTTAAAAATGATATGTAAGGAAAAACAATTGTACAATGCCTTATAGCTAGGATTAGCGGCTTTACTTAGACATATTTATGAACGAAATAAGCATTTAAGCTAATGGGTTAGATAACTCATATATAATATACTTTGAGAACATCAGTGGAACTTCTTTGTGTTTCACATGCATATACATGTACCTGTATACTTACTTTTTACTACAGAAACTCTCGAACCATATATAACGAATACTGACGTTTGAAATGTATCATTCAGTGCTTATCTTCTAATTGTCATATATATAGATAGAATACAGCACACAATGATTTATAGTAGGTTTGTAAATCAAATGTAAATGATATTAATATTTAACACTGTTAAATTCGCTGTACACCAGAGAATTAGAACGTATTTTGTATTTATTGACACTCGTTTATGAAAAAGTGAATTGAAATATCGATGTCATACAACGCAACTATATACACGTTTTATTGAAACATTCTGATGATGTTTCAAAACATTGTATGGAATGTTCCTACATAATTATTTTATACAAGGACAATGAAGAACTGTACATGCCAAGTATATATACATACAATCGTAGTGTAGTCGTATATGTCACACTAATGTAGTTGCACACAATGTCTTGATGACTAAACAGAATGGTATCTACTCAATATATATATATATACTTTTGTACAAAACAAATTGTTACTATGATTTACATTTACATTTCAATTGATGACAATATTAGATTTAAGTATATTATGTTTATGAATATATCGTACATAATATGTTGGGTGAACAAACTCAAGCGATGTCATGTTTTGTTGCCATTCTGTCTTGCTCACAAAGAACTCTTTTAGTGAAATACCACCACTATCCGTTAATCCAGTCTGATAGCCAGAACAAGGTGTCTGACCATCAGTAGTATGTTGAACTGCTTCCATATCGTGTTACTATGATCATTTTATCACCACTTGTAAGGTTATATCCCTTACCGAACACTCGTAAACTGCAGGAAATTCAATGTCGAATTTTTTTTTGGGTATGGTAAAATATCATTGCAGTCTCATTCAAATATAGGCGGGGATTTTTGACAGCTCTCTGTTTGTCAATTATCCTATAAAATACTGAGTCATATTCTGCGTTTGGTTTCCATGTATAATAACACATCCAGACACACAATTGATGTTGTTTCCACTTGCACCTAGACTTTCACTAGAATAGCCTTGAAAACTGTTGGCTGTGCTCATGGCGGGTGCCAATCATGGGGGAGAATACGCTCATCTTTCGCGGACACCTTACCTCATCACTGTTTGGACGGTGGTTCTATTCATGATGAGTGCATATCACCACAGCTGATTAAAATTTCCAATGACCTCTGTTTCGCGCATGTTTATATTAGGCTGACAAGTCTTGGGAGTGACAATCCTTCAACAGGTGAAATAAGCATCTAGGATGTATTGTCCTGGAAAGTAGTAGTTCTCTCGGTGGAGAAAATGCAGTCTTTGTCTAAAGGCGAGACACTCGTATCACGTGCCGTCGCCTTTCAGGAAGCAGTGATGATATAGTCAAATCTTCCTTCTGAAAATGCTAATGGTTTTGTTGTTAAGAAACGGGATGATTTGTAAGAAAAACAATAATAATACGGCATTCTCAACATGACTGGGATGATAATCAGTCTGTATGTACAATCTGTGATACATGGATGACCTACATTAGACAGCAGCGGGTTTCTTATCAATGTTGCGATGAATATACAGACATGATACAGCTAGCGTTGCTTGTGTCATCACTTCATCACCAAGCTCCTTGTTATATGCAGAATTGCCTTCGAGATCCGGCGAGGAATTTGTTTTCTTTGACACACCAAAAAAACGAATGCTTCACAAATTTCCAGCCAAAACAATACACAGACGAGACGAAACAAGCGGGGGACCAAGAGTAGAGAATATCTATCAATCTTGTTGACGTCCTGCATTCGAGGAAACCTAACCTTTATGGTTTTAGCTCTTCTTTTTCTTTTTTTTTCTGCTCAAACTTTGAATGAAAAGAGTCGTTTTCGTTTTTCACTGGCTGCCACTAATTCTTCTGCGATTCATGGTATGGGGCTAGTAAGTACACAACCCAGTAGGTGGCGTTGAAGAGAAGGAACAAGAGAGGGAACAAGAGTCGAGAATATTTATCAATCGTGTTCACGTCCTGCACTCGTGGAAACCTAACCCTTATGGTTTTAGCCTTTTGCTTAAAGTTTGAAAAGAGTCGTTTTCGTTTTGGCTGGCTTGCACTGTTTCTCCTGCGTATCATGGTGTGGGGTAGGTAACCATGCGACACGTATGTCCTCGGTAAAGATGGCGGCGAGTGTAGATTGGAGGTCTCGCCTTGTCCCGATTCGATATCCGGGTTAAAACTCTGGTTATTCCGGATTCCCAGCACCGGGGACATGTGCACACCTTTCATTTCCATAGAATCGTAGTTATTCTGAAAAGATGAAAGCAAATTGTGTGGTTTTAAAATTAAATTAAATAAAATTAAATTAAATTAAATTAAATTAAAATTTGTTTTAAATTATTTAGCCACCGAGCAAGTTTACCAAGCGAGCGATCGCGTCCATTCTGAAAGCAAAACAAATGGTGTATTTTTTCCATAATTGTTCTCTTCAGATAACTACTATAGTTGTTAATTAAGTTAACCAAAGCTATAATATAAATTAAATTAAATACATTATTTAGCCACCATGTAAATTTAAAATGCGCCCACTTCCATTCTAAAAACAACTGGGGTGTTTTTACAATTTTATTCTTAATGTAATATTAAATTACATTAGATTATTCAGCCACCATATAAGTTTAAAACGCGATCACTTCCATTCTAAAAACAACTGGGGTGTTTTTAGAACTGTATTTTTAATGTAATAATATTAAATCACATTAGATTATTTTGCCACTATATAAGTTTAAAACGCGACCACTTCCATTCTAAAAACAATTGTGGTGCTTTTACAATTGTATTCTTAATGTAATAACATTATATTATATTAGATTATTTAGTCATTATGTATGTTTAACAAATGATTGCGTTCATTTTGAAACCCCCCACAAAAAACACAAACAAATGATGTGTTTTTATTATTGTATTCTTCAGAGAACTACTAATATCAATAAAATAAATTAAAATAAATTAAATTATTTAGCCATCATGTAAGTTTATGGAGCGACCTCGCCCATGCTTTAATTTCAGCGTTTAATTATGTAGACTTGTCACGGGGATTCTATAATACCCGTAACTGAATAAAACACGATTATCCAAATATCTCTCCTAACTGTATATCTATTAGATCTCTCTGTAACAGGCAGTATATACCCGCGTTAGCTCGTCTCTAGGTATGATCAGAGATACGATCTTATATAAGTATATATAATATAGCACGTTTAGTTCACTAGAAAACACAACAAAAACACAATACACTTTGGAATCTGTATTAACCTACGCTGACAAATGTACAGCCGCAGTAGTTAATTAATAACAACAATAATAACAACCCAGAACTGATCACTTAATTAGTTAATCTCTAGGTGTCTAGTTTACACAATATGCTAATCACTTCACCGTGACACAACACCCACACGTGTGATAATTGAGAAACGCTTCCAGCGGAACTTAATTAATAAAGGAATTACAGCTCTATTCCTAACTGGTTAATTTTTAATTAACCCTAACTACTCACTCAGTAACCTTGTAACACAGAATTAATGCTGGTACCTATCACAATAAAGACAATAACCTACAGTTTACCTAGGTCTTCTAGGATGACTGGCTAAGCTTTATATTACCAAATACTCGTATAAATTTAGAACAAAAAGTCTACGATTTACTTCGTCAGATGACCGAAGACACTGTCTAAAGAATATTGGTATACTACAGTATTAAAATATTTAAAGTCACATCAATCACATCAAGGTTATACAACAGAGCAGAAATAAAATATTTACCAAAGTCCAAACGGACAACGTTCCCGGGAAGCCTTCCTTTTTGGTTCTTTCTAATAACTCTAAAACACTAGCTATTTATTATAAATCGAAATATCGCCTGGGGTTAAATGGCGGCACCGAATCTTATCATCTGATATTCCACCTCTCCCAGAGTCGGTATATTTCTCTCTGATCGTCAGTCTGGCTGTGGCCATTCCGCGAGCAATCCCCTGGCCATAAACAGCACTACCGGAGATATTACGTAACTACTAGCCACATGGCCTCCACATCTGCTCTGGGTGTGTATTAGACGACCGCTCGAGGACCGTCGCGCAGAAGTATTACGTAACAAGTTGCCCACGTGGCTAAGTGCAATTTGGAACTGCACACGGCCTTCTAAAACAATTAATATCGCCACAGGCGAAAACAAAATTAAGAGCATGTACCGTCACAAGACTCTTATCATACCCTATGATATCAATGTTTTGTTATCGTTGCCGGCTTTAATTGCTGATTATTATGTATGATTTCTTGAAAACTAAATTGTAAATATTTCACATGAAACCAGGATGGGTACTCATTCTGTTTTACTCCAATGACAAGGTTTAGCCACAACATATTCCAACACTCTCACTGATGGCATACTTTCTTATTATTTACGCTTTCCTTTAGCGAAACTACATTGAATGTACGAACTATTCAGAAATACATTGGCTTACAAATATGTTAAGACAGATTAGAATGAATCCAATTCCGAGCGTATTGATTTCTGTTTCTAGCTTTTGTAGCACTGTTAAGTAAATTATTCTATTTTTCTACCTACACACGACATGACACGTAAATACATTACACTGGATAAAACAAACCTACATTTTATGTTCCACTATTTGACAAAATGACCTTTATATAATAGCTCTCGTTCCAGCCAGTAGTATATCAAAAGCCGTGGTATGTTCTATCCTCTCTGTGGGATGCTGCATATAAAAGATCCCTTGCTACTAATGGAAACATGTAGCGGGTTTCCTCTCTAAGATTATATATCAAAATTGCCAAATGTTTGACATCCAATAACCGATGATTAATAAATCAGTGTGCTCTAGTGGTGTCGTTAAACAAATTAAAAAAAGCTTTTATATATAAGCTATCAACTGCATAGATCAGTATAATCAATCAGTGTGTTTAGGAACAGAACTTTTAAAACAAATTAGTGTTCTGTAGGAACCCAACTATGATAATATAGTCCTATATGTACAGTTTGTATTGGATGTAGGTTGAACCTAACTGTTTTAGTTAGACCCATGCGTGCTGTCATGAAACTAAAACGAACACATGGTTACCCCAGAGTCGCTTGTTCACACCCCGTCATTAACATTTCAAACTGTGGAACCGGACGGATGGATAGAAGGAACTAGTATATATAATACCCTATGAGAATGCTGGTCATCTCGTCCCAAAACCAACTCGCCCCAGCGGTTGGTCAATTCGCCCCGACCCGAACTGTTTGGTCAACGCGCGCCCAAAATGTTACCAACTCGCCTCAGTGTTTGGTCAGCTCGTCCCAGCGGTTGGTCAACTCTCCCCGAAATGTTTGGTCAACTCGCCCCAGTGTTTGGTCAACTCGCCCCGAACTGTTTGGTCAACGCGCGTCCAAAATGTTACCAACTCGCCCCAGTGTTTGGTAAACTCGCCCCGAAATGTTTGGTCAATTCGTCCCAGTGTTTGGTCAACTCGCCCCGAACTGTTTGGTTTACGCGCACCCAAACTGTTACCAACTCGCCCCAGTGTTTGGTAAACTCGCCCCGAAATGTTTGGTCAATTCGTCCAAGTGTTTGGTCAACTCGCCCCGAACTGTTTGGTCTACGCGCACCCAAACTGTTACCAACTCGCCCCAGCGGTTGATCAACTCGCCCCGAACTCATTGGTCAACGCGCGCCCAAAATTTTACCAATTCCCTCCTCCCCAGTGTTTGGTCAACTCGCCCCAGCGGTTGGTCAACTCGCCCCGAACTGTTTGGTCAACGCGCGCCCAAAATGTTAACAACTCGCCCCAGCGGTTGGTCAACTCGCCCTGAACTATTTGGCCAACGCCCAAAATATTATCAACTCGCCCCAGTTTTGGTCAATTCGCCCTCAATCTCATTATACTGTCAATAATTGTTACAATTAATTAAAAATAGATCTACTAGCTACTTCGGTGTGTCATTTTGTTTGTCAATATTACCGTGAAAGACCGCTAATATTACGACCATTTGTGGGTCTTATTAAACTGGGGTGGTCATAATATTGAATAACCAATAACATTAATAATCAATGATCGTTTGATCATGCATTTTATTCTCCCAGATTGAGTTATAAATATAATTGGTTAAATGACGGTATATTGGCATTTAGAAAGGTATTACAACGAAGAGTACACCGTCCAGCCTATTTTAAAAGCTGTTTATTTCCATAATTAGTGTACAATAGAGATTGAAAACAAGTCTAGACAGACGAGGCTGTCTCGAGGATCATGGTTGTTTATGGCTATAAAAATAGTACGAATGTGCGACATCTTGGTCATGTGTTTGACGAGCTAATTGGGATGTCTGTTTGCATATGTTGAAATAGTTTGGTTGAACAGATCACTTGAGAACAGGTGCTACTGATAGGGTGGGCGTGTGTGTGTGTGTGTGTGGGGGGGGGGGGGGTCTGGGAATTGGGGGCGAGCTGTCCAAACACTGGCGATTTGATAACATTTTGGGGTGGGTAGATCAAACAGTTTGAGGCGCGTTGGTTTTGGGGCGAGTTAACCTGCTCCCCTCTATGACCTACACTACAACTATTAAAAATATAAATCTGAGGAGACTGAAAATGTAGAGAGGAACTGAAGTGTTACCCTTTTCTCTATATTGCTGTTCATGTGTATGACATTTGTTACAGTTATAAATTATGTTTATAGATGAAGAACTAAACTATTACCATGCGTTCTGCATCGTTAATGTTGTTGTTCTTTTATGAACTGTCGCAACTTTGCGATTTCATAGTGCAATGAAAAAACACTTGCAAAGACGATGCCATGATGTTTTCTGACACAGCTTAATCGATCTTTGTGAATTAGGGACCTACTAAAACTACTGAACATGTAGACGTCAGGAACTGGAGCCAGTCTCCTCAAAAAGCATCATAGGTTTACGTCTGCGACTAGTAGTTAAACCTATCGTACGTTTACATGTGCTTGGCATCTATTTCACGTACATAATTGCACCATTACGGAAGATGGATTTACGTTTAGGTGCAAAATTAGGCATACGACATTTTGTGAAATTGGTCCGTGAATTGTTTGCCTATCGTCTGTATTGTTGTGTATACTGGTATATGGTATGTAATACAACAGTTACTACTCAATCAATCAACCATTTGACTTGTGCCTACATCCACTGAAAGTTCAAGCACGACTGTCTTGGGCACATCCTCCTATTTTCCCCGGTGGATGTGTCCAAGACAAGGCAGTTACTACAGAAAATACAGGGATGAGGAAGTGGAAATGTTACTTTGTTGTATGTAAGGTTGTGTATGATCTACACTACAACAGTTATTTCTGAAAATGCATGGATGACACCACTAGAGCATATTGGTTAATTAAATCAGCTATTGGATGTCAAACATTTGGTAATTCTGACACGTAGTCAACAGAGGAAACCCGCTACATTTGTTTTTTCCAATGCAGCAAGGGATCTTTTATATGCACTTTCCCACAGACAGGAAAGCACATACCACGGCCTTTGTTGTGCACTGGTTGGAATGAGAAAAAAAATCCAATCAGTTGAATGGATCCTTCGAGGTGGTTATGCATGGATGAAGAAGTGGAAATGCTACCCTGTTGTCTGTAAGGTTGTGTATGGTCTAGACTGCAACCGTTATTACTGAAAGTGTAAGGATGAAGAAGTGGAACTTTCACCATGTGTTCTGTAAGGTTGTGTATGGTCTGTGCCAAAACAGTTAATACTGTACATGTTGGGATGAGAAAGTCAGTGTTCGAGATTAACGGTATCCTGATATCCCGGGGATACCAGAATTTTATTTTGAATTCCAGACTTCAATAACCCAGTATCCCACAGGGATACCATATGTTTTTTTGTTTTTTTTTAATCCTGCGTTTTTATTTTTCGCTGAAACAATTAACGTCGTCATTTACTGGTGAAGTTATGTAACAGTATTTTCGAGCTCGTACCCAGTCTAATGCTATGCCATGATAACAGTATCTCCCCCAACTCGTACCCAGTCTAATGCTATGCCATGGTAAGAATATCTCCCTAACTCGTACCCAGTCTAATGCTACACTGGAGTAATATCGGCATAGCAATGGACTAGGAACCGTTAAGTCGCTATTATTTTTGATGGATGTTTCCTCCCTTCAAATTTTATTTGAGATATTGATTCCACATCTGCAAAAAATTGATACAGGTAGGTTTATCATTAGTAATGTCAGAAACACTTATAGACTGCTGCTAAATATTAATTTATATCAGTATTACTCAAAAATAGATGCAACAAATCTTTTTGCCGATTTCGTTTGATTGCGAATTTCACTATTTCGATTACGGTGTAGTAATAGACTGGGAACGAGAAGAGTGTCGTCCAAGTTTGTTACAATGTTATTTGTGAATTTCATTTAAGTGGGATACTAAATTCTCAGGTGGGATACCAGATTTTGAAATGTTAGTATCCAAATGGGATACTGCCCAAAATTTGCATGGATGAGGAAGTGGAACTGTTACCATGTTGTCTGTATTGCTGTGTATGATTTACACTACACCAGTTACTTCTGAATGTGCATGGCTAAGGAAGTGGATTTGGAAGTGGAAGTTTTACCGTGTTTTCTGTATCGTTGTTCTTTTGTCTGAAGGAGCGCTCTCTCATCCGTTTGGCTTTCCGCTTGGCGCGCGCTCCCCAGTACGTGTAGTTCACGGCTGCGTACTCGAGCAGGGCGGCGAACACGAACACGAAACACATGACGAGGTAAATGTCGATGGCCTTCACGTACGAGATGCGCGGCAGCGACGACCTCACGCCGTTGTTGATGGTGGTCATCGTCAACACCGTCGTTATGCCTGCAATTATGCAATTATCATATAATTAGATCTTAAGAATATTCACGAGTACCGTTGATGTTCATGAATGGCTCAGTCGTAGGGTCAATATGTACACTTTTAATGTCTTTGATTAATTTCGCTCTCCTTATATGTGTGCAATAAATGATGTCCACCTTAGTTATTAATAGTAGGGTACCCGTTCAGTATTTTTAATGATATTGTCCTTTGTAATATGTACACAAATTTATATCCACTGCTATAAGATTAGCCAAATTAATATATATGCAAATGGTCAATGTGCACTTATTAATTATTTGATTAAAATTGCTCTTTATATGCATATGCTAATATATTACACTGCCTTCAAATCAAATGTTTGACAGCATTGATCTTAATTATGATTGACAGGGAATTAATTTCCGGTTGGCCGTGAGGTTAAAGTAGCAGACTGTCAAATGCCATGTGAATCTGTGTAGCAGGTTCAAATCCTGCCAGAATACACTTTGGGTTTTTATTATGCCCACTTTCCATTAACTTAGTCAACAAACAAAAATATGCAATAGCTGCCAATTAATCTCAGTTTTGGAACTAAACTGAAGGCTACAGCAATTTATATTTTGAAGATTTTGAAATAATGTTTCATAAAAATGGTAAAAATAAAGACGAATATGCAATAGGATAAACCTGAATCTAATATGTATCTGTATTGCAAAGACGATGTACTCACCTAAAGCGACCCTGGCGGAAGTTGCCTCGTGGTTGATCCAGAACGAGACCCACGACAGCATGACGATCAGAATGGACGGCAGATACGTCTGGAAGATGAAGTAGCCGATGTTTCTCCGCAGCTTGAAGTGCAGTGACAGACGTTTGTAGTTTCCTGCACAGACAGACGTACATGCATATTAAATAGACTGCTAACAACTTAGATGATAATCACATAATTTAAAAAACCGAATTTTTATAATTGGAAATTAGCTTAAAACAACGATATGACAAGTTCTGCAAAGAAAGGTTCATACAATAACAACTGTTCGTAAAAATTAAGTCGTATGCATTTTTTAAGCATCTTTCTGGTGAGTTCATTGATCTTCTATAAACTGATAATCAGGAAAGTGCACAGGAACGGTGTCTGAACACAACGGAAACAGCATGTTGCCGTACACATACACGAGTATCTAGATATGGTTTTGTAAGTACTTCAACAACCTTCAACATAAGGACTATATAACATGCGTGATGGCAATTCGTGAGATGTTACTTCACTCTTTAAGTGGGAGTTGACTTTAGTCATCCTATCTATCCAGTGTTTTAGACCAAAAGTCAACATGAGATGATATTCGAATAGTACTTCCTCTAGTCATCAGAACTTACATACCCAGTGTTTTAGTCCAAAGTTCAACATAAAATGATAATCGAATGGTACTTTCTTCAGTCATCAGAACTGATATGCCCAGTGTTTTAGACCAAAGTTCTACATGAGATGATAATCGAATGGTACTTCCTCTAGTCATCAGAACTAATACACCCAGTGTTTTAGACCAAAGTTCTACATGAGATGATATCCAAATGGTACTTCCTCTAGTCATCAGAACTGATATATCTAGTGTTTTAGACCAAAATTCAACATGAGATGATAATCGAATGGTACTTCCTTTAGTCATCAGAACTGATATAACCAGTGTTTTAGACCAAAGTTCAACATGAGATGATAATCGAATGGTACTTCCTTTAGTCACCAGAACTGATATAACCAGTGTTTAGGACCAAAGTTCAACATGAGATGATAATCGAGTGGTACTTCCTTTAGTCATCAGAATTGATATACCCAGTGTTTTAGACCAAAGTTCTACATGAGATGATAATCGAATGGTACTTCCTTTAGTCATCAGAATTGATATACCCAGTGTTTTAGGCCAAAGTTCTACACGAGATGATAATCGAATGGTACTTCCTTTAGTCATCAGAATTGATATACCCAGTGTTTTAGGCCAAAGTTCTACACGAGATGATAATCGAATGGTACTTCCTTTAGTCATCAGAATTGATATACCCAGTGTTTTAGGCCAAAGTTCTACACGAGATGATAATCGAGTGGTACTTCCTTTAGTCATCAGAATTGATATACCCAGTGTTTTAGGCCAAAGTTCTACACGAGATGATAATCGAATGGTACTTCCTCTAGTCATCAGAACTGATATACCCAGTGTTTTAGACCAAAGTTCTACATGAGATGATAATCGAATGGTACTTCCTCTAGTCATCAGAACTGATATACACAGTGTTTTAGACCAAAGTTCTACATGAGATGATAATCGAATGGTAGTTATTTTAGTTACCAGAACTTATATAACTAGTGTGTTAAACCAACATCTAAACTAGAAGCTGGTGGGATGCTATTTTACCTGTGAGTAACCGTTCCACCCAGACCACTGTGCTATAGTCCACTATAGAGAACTGGGGCAGCTGCACGTGCTCCACGCCTGACACGGAATTCTGCTCCAGCCAGTGGAGGTCTACATCCGATTCCGCGTAACCATCTATGAGAAATTATTGTAATCAAATTAAAGTGACAGTCTTGAGTTTGTAGCCATTGTAAGATATTTTCGACTAACAGACTATTTTGGACCATACAGGTTTATAGTATGCAAAAGTGTTATAAATCTAGAGCACTTTAAACTCGTGCAATAAATAGCATGGCAAAACAACTGGTATGGGGTTTTGTATTTATTTCATATCACCTATATATATATATATATTATGATTAACAAAATGCAAGATTTTATATCACACATACATGCATGTTCAATATTTAAAAAAACATCATTTGTGTTGCACTGTCAGAATTGTCTTTATTACTATAGTAAGAGTAAATGTGTATGTAATAAAATTACATATTAATTACATTTTCTTGTTTATAATACCAGTGTCTGTATATCCAACGTGTTTGCAGTCATGTGCAGTCATTGTTTATTTTCTTCGTGATATATATTTTTTTCTACCTACAAAATTATTGGAAGATATAATCTGGTTTGAACTACTACAACCCTCCGGACTACAACAGACACCTTCTTTATACAGATACTGATATTCGAAACAGGAAAATATCTTTAATATGTAATTGTAGTCATCAGATAGAATCTGGTAGTCGTAAACATGTTACACTGATAGCAAACTCAGGACAGTCCCTTTAAAGGGACATTCCTGAGTTTGCTGCATTGTAAGATGTTTTCGACTAATAAAATATTTCTACGATTAAACTTGCATATTTAATATATTTTCTTGTTTAGAATATCAGTGTCTGTATATTCAATGTGTTTCTGGTCGTCTTAATATGTGTAAGAAGCCTAAACTGAATTTTGTCTTCAAATAATTTCGTACGTACGAAAAATTCGTTTTTAGGAAATAAAATTAAATTTAACCTAACACAAATATTACAACGACCAGAAACACGTTTAATATACAGCCACTAATATTTTATGCAGAAAAATATATTTGATATGAAATTACAGTCGTGAAAAAGTCTCTGTTAGCTAGACAGTATATCCACAAGTCGTGAAAAAGAAACACATACGGTATCAAAATGAATGTAATCTACTCAGTTTATCAACCAAGAGTTGTTGATGAGAAATAGCCAGCCAGTGATAAGGAGAAATCACAATGTCTTTTCATAAACAGCACTAAAGCAGTCGTAAAATATATATACCTATATTTGTGTGGTTTGTCATAGCTATAACAAACTGAACGATTAAGATTGTATTTGGTCTGAACAAGACGTTGTTGTGGTTGAGGCTTTGGTATCAATTTCTTTTATTTTTGTTTTATTTTTTATTATTAATGTATTAATTATTATTTTATATTTATTTTATATTTATTTTTATATTATTATATTGTCTGTAGGTTTTTTGTGCTTTTTGGTGGTGGGGTTTGTAGGTTGTTTTTTTTTTTGTTTTTTTTTGTTTGTTTGTTTTATTTTTTTTGTTTTGTTTTTGTGGTTTGTTTGTTATTATTGTTTTTGTTTGTTTGAGTTGTTTTTTTTTTGTTTTTTTTTTGTTGTTTGTTTGTTTGTTTGTGTTGTTTTTTGTGTGTTTTTTTTTTTTGTGGGTTTTTTTTGTGTGGGGGTGGGTGGGGGTGGGGGGGGGGGGCATTATTGGCATTAAGACCAATACTTATTTGTATGCTCATGATGAGATGGAATTTCGTCGCTGATATAAACATATGGATGAATCGATTGGTGGATACCTTTAAAATATCTATATTCAATTAAGGTTCAAGTATGCCCCCCCCCCCCCCCCCCCCCCCGACGTATGCCAGAGATTTTCTTCCACGTCAAAGCACAAACATTTTTTAGCAAATCTTTTATTTGCAGTCCAATGAATACCATGGGGCACTTGCCCTAAATTATGCAGCAGCGTGTTGCATTAGGTGGATGTACGTCAGAGCTAAGTCAACAAGTGTTTTAAACTAAGTCAACACAAATGCTGTATTGCATTTTCGCCATTGTTGTTCTCTCTTCTGATCTTTAGACCTCTCGGCGTGACAACAACAGAGCCAGGAAGACATGATTAATCGCTGCAGTTTACAGCGAGTTCCTTCCTTTATCGCCAGTGTTGTAAAAGGTCACAGAGCAAACTGTGGAGCGAGTGAGGACTGACAAATTCTTTGAACGGATTACCAACAATTCATCAAGTTGTTGTCCATCAACCCATAACGATTTGTCGTTTTGTTTTAATTCGCCCATCACACAGAAAACTGGCTGTGACCTTGCTCGATAAGGCATCGTGGCTTGTCAGATGGCAAAGGGAAGAGTTCAGATGTGTTAACATCACATCAATGACGCGCTATCATAATACAAGTTTCTGATTTGATAAAGTAAACAACGATCGTCAAAGAAGCATTTCACAGTCGGGTTTTAAAAATGCACTTCGGGATAGGTCTGTTGCTGATAGATTAACAAGGACGGCTATCATAACAGAAGTTAATGATTTGGTAACGTAAACAAGAAGATCGTCAAAGAAGCACTTCAGCGTCGGTTTTTTAAAATGCACTTCGAGGTAGTTCTCCTGCAGTTGGATTAACAAGGACGCGCCATCATACTACAAGTTAGTTATTTGGTAACGTAAAGACGAAGATCGAAGAAGATCGTCAAAGAAGCACTCCAGGGTCGGGTTTTAAAAATGCACTTCGAGGTAGTTCTCTTGCAAATGGATTAATAAGAACGAGTCGTCCTGTGGAGTGGCAGTCCTCCTATAGACAAACCATTTAAGGAGTCAAGACCTTGTCTAGGGTTTTTAGCAGAGGGTACGAAGGGTAAAATTACGTACCCTAAAGTCTTGGAAATATATCATTTTTAGAAAGATTATAGTAAGAGAACTGCTGTTTAAAAGATGTCAAAGTACTTCAAATGTAGTGTCCAATTTCAAAAGATTTCAACCCATAACCAGTAGGGGATCTTAATAAATAGATATGATGGTGTTTTTTTTTTATTACGTTCCTTCAATTTTGTTTCTGGCAGAAAATCTGTTGTCAAGATATCCCTTGGAGTCTGTTTTGTGCAGAGCTACGACTTTTGATTATGGTAACGGTCTTGTCGGTTAGAATTAGTATATTTAATGTCACTTTCCAATTTGATGATGATAACTATTATTTGTATTTCTATGACTATCGAGGTCCTGCGTACTACTTGCTACTTTTTTGGTGAATCAGCAGTTTTTGGTCGCTAAAATAATATTCCTCCACTTTTAAAGTTAACGATTTTCTTAACGACACCACTAGATCACGTTGACTTATTAATCATCGGATACTGGATGTCAAACATTTGTTAATTTGACATATAGTATTAGAGGGGAAACCCGTTATATTTTCATTAGTAGCAAGGGGTATTTTATATGCACCACGCCACAGACATGATAGCACATGCCACGGCTTTTGATATACCAGCCGTGATGCACTGTCTGGAACCTTAACCTTTAAGCACTAGTTCACATCACAACTATACTATATATTATGTGGCAGACCATGTCAAGATATAAAACGTTTTTGTCAATCAAGAACAAAATGTTAATATAATTTTGGACTCTAAAGAAATGCAGGGCGGGACGTAGCCCATTGGTAAAGCGTTTGCTTGATGCGCGGTCGGTCTGGGATCGATCCCCGTCGGTGGGCCCATCGGGCTATTTCTCGCTCCAGCTAGTGCACCACGACTGGTATATCAAAGGCAGTGGTATGTGTTATCTTGTCTGTGGGATGGTGCATATAAAATATCCCTTGCTGCTAATCGAAAAGAGTAGCCTATGAAGTGGCGACAGCGGATTTTCCTCTTTCAATATCTGTGTGGTCCTTAACGACGCCATATAACCGTAAATAAAATGTGTTGAGTGCGTCGTTAAATAAAACATTTCCTTCCTTCCTTCTAAAGAAGTGCAATACATTAAAATGTTTAAACCCTCCACTGAATCGCGAGTTAGCATAGACTAATGCAACGTTAGTTACCATGTTTATATTTGTAATAATTCATCATGTTACAATGTTCATTTGGTTGTGTGGCCATAGTTCTGTACCTCCTCATATGTAAATGATCGTGTAAATACTGTAATAAAGGAGAACTACCTATAACAGGCCTCAGTGGCGTCGTGGTTAAGCTATCGGACGTAAGGCAGGTAGGTACAGGGTTCGCAGCCTGGTACCGGCTCCCACCAAGATCGAGTTTTAACGACTCAGTGGGTAGGTGTAAAACCTCTCAACCCTCCTCTCTCTCACTAACCACTAACAACTAACAACTAACCCACTGCTCAGGACAGCGTGCTTGATCCTTAATCGGATATAAGCACGGAAATAAGTTGAAATGAAAAATGAACTACTTATGCCTTATGCTGTCTGAATATTCACAACTCTTCAGCAGCTGTTAATAACATTACTGCACTGAGAAAAAAAAAAAAAAAAAAAAAAAAAAAAAAAACCGTCGCTGTGCACAGAACAAATAGGAACCGGTTGCACAAATCAATTAGATTAAAGCCCTGCACGAAACGCGGTAGTCGATGTCGCTGAAGGACTATAATTAGGGACGAAACAACAAGATGGCTGACGGAGATGGAGTCGTGGCAACGGATCGTTAAAAGAAATAACACTACATAAACACTGTGACCAGGTTTTTAAACATGGACGCTGTCAAATCCTTTTTCGGGGTAAATGTATCTTGTTCTGACTGTTTCAATTCTATATCATCAAAGTGACGTGATTAAACTGTATTGCATTATATTATTGTAAAATAAAAAAGAATTCCTCCAATAGCAGTACTGCTGTATTTTATGCTATTTTATCAATAACGAGGTTGGGTTATGTATGAGCTTTTACAATCAGAAATGTTAAAAGTAGTTTTATTTAACGACACCACTAGAAGACATTGATTTATTAATCATCGGCTATTGGATGTCAAACATATGGTAATTTTGACATGTAGTCATCAGAGGAAACCCGCTACATGTTTCCTAGTGCAGAAAGGGATCTTTTATATGCACTTTTCCCACAGTCAGGAAAGCACATACCACTGCCTTTGACCAGCTGTGATGCACTGGTTGGAACGAGAAAAACTCTATCAGTTGAATGGATCCACGGAGGCGGTTCGATCCTGCGACGCAACCATCTCAGGCGGGCGCTCAACCGATTGAACTAAATCCCGTTCCCTCACATTCAGAAAATGAGGAAACAAATTCCGACTGTACCACGTTAGAACATGAAGTATCGCTCTATTAGGAACCTAGTTTGATGTGTGGCTGTGTGACGGAACATGCTCTTATCTTTTCGCCTGTGGCGATGTTGTTTTAGAGGGCTGTGTGCAGCTTGGTTACGTAATACCCCCGCGCGACGGTGGTAGAGCTGCGTCCCAATATGCACTTAGAGCAAGTGTGGAGGCCATGTGGCCAGTAGTTACGTAATACCTCCGGTAGTGCGGTTTACGACCGGGGTATTTCTAGCGAACTGGCGACGGTAAGTCTGGCCATTTAAGAAAATATACCGTCTCTGGGAGTTGTGGAAATAACACATGATAGGTGAGGTACCGCGTTGTGCCCCCAGGCGATATTCGCTGTCTCTCAGATTTTTGAATAAATAGATACGATTTTAGAGATATCGAGGAGAAACATTGGAAGGCTCCCGGGGAACGTTGTCCGACTGGACTGGTAAATATATTTTTCTGCTCTGTTGTATAACCTTGATGCGATTGATGTGACTTTAGATATTTTAATACTGTATTATACCAATATTCTTTAGACAGTGTCTCCGGTAATCTGACGAAGTAAATTGTAGGCTTCACTGTTCTAATATTTTTTATACGAGTATTTGATAAGATAAAGCTTAGCCGGTCATCCTAGAGGACGTAGGTAAACTGTAGGTTATTGTCTTTATTGTGATATGTACCAGTATTAATTCTGTATTACAAGGTTACTGAATGAGTATTTAAGGGTTAATTAAAAATTAACCAGTTAGGAATAGAGTTGTAATTCTTTTATTAATTAAATTCCCCTGGCAGCGTTTCTCAATTATCACACGTGTGTGTGTTGTATCACGGTGAAGTGATTAGAATACTTGTGTAAACTAGACACCTAGTGATTAACTGATTAAGTGATTAGCTCTGGATTGTTATTATATTGTTGTTGTTAATTAACTACTGCGGCAAGTACATTTGTCAGCGTTAGAGTTAATACAGATTCCAAAGTGTATTGTGTTTTGTTGTATTTTCTAGTGAACTAAACGTGCTACATATATATATTTATATCAGATCTTATCTCTGATCACTCCTAGAGACTAGCCACTCGGGTATTATACTGCCCGATACAAAGAGATCTAATAGATATACAGTTAGGAGAGATATTTCGATAATCGTGTTTTATTCAGTTACGGGTATTATAGGATCCCGTGACAGGCTGTCTGTCAACAACCAAGCGCTATACCAGTATACCAAAGTCTTTGGTATGTGCTGTTCTGTCTCTGGTAACATAAAAAACACAACACATTTTGTATTTTTCTCTGATGAAACCATTAACATTGAATGCGCTTTGTATAAGTCTTATAGTGAACGTTATATTCTTAAATATTACGTTAATAATTCTAGGATATAGTATTTTACAAGTGTTAAATGGCAGAAATTAAACAGTATTAAGAAAGATGGCAGCGTTTTGTTATAATGCAAGGATATGTTATTACGTTGAACTAAGCTTCTCCAAAATATAACACACTACAAATTAGATATGGGGTTGGATGAGATGGGTTTAGACCATTTCTTTGTACTTTTTTGTTATCGTTGTTGTTGTTATGCTTGTTTGCATAATGTGTGTGTGTGTGTGTGTGTGTGTGTGTGTGTGTGTGTGTGTGTGTGTCCACGTGCCTTATTTTATATGAATAATATTATGACAAGTATGTATGTGCTCAAAGGCAGTCTATCTATCTCTCTCTCTCTCTCTCTCTCTCTCTCTCTCTCTCTCTCTCTCTCTCTCTCTCTCTCTCTCTCTCTCTCTCTCTCTCTCTCTATATATATATATATATATATATATATCAAATTCTCAATGCAAGTGTGTCGTGTGTAATCTGTTATGCCAAGGATACTAGAATGGTGGTGATGGTGAAGAAATGTGAACTTACAGCTTTCAATTTCCACGGAACAGCGCTGCTGGTCCAGTGGGTAGTTGTGCAGGTCCATCATGCACGCCAGGGTGGTGGTGAATCTGAACAAACAAAATGATACCAGTCTAAAGTGATAGCTTTTCTAGATTTAACTCGAATATCATTCTAAAATAATGATGAAGGTAGATTGAAACAGGAACATGTTCCTTCATTTCTATATTCACTCATATCAGTGTTTTTAACGTTTATGGTCAACATCAAAGCTAAACGTAACCACGTCTGCGTGAAAAAAAATCCACCGGAATTGCCAGGATTGAAACACACAGTACATGTGTTACACATTCTAAAGGTGGTAGTGTATCTATAGTCTTTCCCAACTTCATGAACATTGTAAATTTGTAAATAATTTCAGTTTGATTTTTCGTAAGCAGAAAAGAAAAATTTGTTTTAGAAATACATTGAAACTCCGCTATTGGGACAATCAACTGATTAAAATTGGTGTTAATAGTGAGGTGGTCCTAATACTGAATTACCAATATTCCAAATTATGATTGTTTGATACGTCCGACTTTCTTCCCGGTTGTCTAACCTGATGAAATTATTAATAGGTGATGACGGTGTATTGTAACAAAAAATAACTATTTTTGTATCCAATTTAAAAAACAGTCCGTTGAGAAATACATAATATGAAAGTACATACCAATACCATTGTAAAAGAAAAACCAACAACGTGCATTGCTGGGAAGGAAGGACTATAAATCTAAGCTACGGTAAGTGTATAATTTTTAAAACATTTATCGCGTACTCCACAATCTGCGCTCTACGTTTCGACAGCACTCCGCTGAGTTCCTCGGGGAATTGCAATTATCTCAGCTCTTTACGTTATCTCCATCTCTACTAATAGCTGTGATATTAAATGGCTATTAGTACCGATGGATATAACTGAAAGAACTGAGACAATTGAAATCCCCTGATGGAAGGCAGTGTGATGCTGCCAAAACATAGGGTGAGAACTGCGAGAAAAGCGATAAATGTTTTAACGTTTCCCATTTTGGGATTTTCGTACAGTGTATAATGAAGAACGGCGGAAGCAAGTAGACATTGAGGGCGTTGACTGAGATCGTGGGCGTAAAGCAAAGTCGGATTGGGGATATGCTCCCACGTAAAATTGTGAACACTAGATGTCCTGAAATGCAATGTCCTGCATTCTACAATTAAAATTCATCTATGCCTTAAGATTTTCTACCAATAATATTTTTGAATCATAATTATTGGGGGCTAGAGACCCCAGTCCCCCGCTTCTGCTCCGCCGTGCCTGATACAACCGAATAACTGGCACCATTAAATATACCATGGTGGCGATCCTAGATTTCAAAACTATGTTATGAGATACTGAAATATTTTAAACATAATTAATCTGTAGTTAGTATAAGGTCAAATATGAATAGTAAAACATTATCACGCATACCGATGATGACAAGAACCTAATCCTAATCGTATTTCACTTCCAGCCTTGAACAAATTTGTTGTTACAGAATTACTTTGAAGCATAACCAATAAACTTTTTCTTGGAATTTGAACACATTGATGTTCTGGCAGATTGCAACTTTTATGACAATTGAATTACGATCAAGAAGAAGTTCAAATATAAATTTGTTTGGGTTTTGTTGGAAATCTGTCAAAGCAGTAAAAAAAATATGCTCTGCTGCAGTGAAAGCCTATAACGCAAGGTTTTTTGTGTAAGTTATATGCTTAAGTGTTCTTAATGGACACAGGAGATTGCAGTAATCATTACTTTTTAGTAAGGGTTTATTCAGTCTTGACGTAACATGACGAAACTATTCTAAAGGTTACTGGTGAACGCTTTTGTTGGTCTGACACATTAATGGCATTTGCTGACAGACGCTCAAGATAATGTGTGTTTCAAACACACGTATCGGCAAAAAAAGAGAAGAGAAACCTGAACAATCAATATACAGTACAGACTGAGTCCCTAAGGGATTGGTCCATGCAAATACTTTGTTACACTATTATATTGCGTATATGACATACAACAGACAGCTAAGCAGTGGGGAGTAAAATTTGTTGTCTTGTAGATATTAACAATAAGAACAATACCCCCCCCCCCCCCCCAAAAAAAAAAAAAAAAAAAAAAAAAAAAAACGCAACAAAAAAACACAACAAAAACCACAACAAAAACACAAAAAAAACCCACAAAAAACAAAACAAAAACAAACACAAAAAACCCCTAGAATTGTAAAGCCATGGTGACTCACGTGTTATTTAATTAGTAAATAAATTTAATGAACAATCCAAAAGGATTTCTGTCAGGAAATAATTTGAGATTAACCTGATCAAAGACAAATTCATGAATTATAAGCAATTAGAAAGAAAGAAAACGTTTTTAAAAGTTCCAAATGATCTTGGTTTAACTCTACCACTCGAAACACTACCACTTGATAACCACCCAAATCAAATAAAAGAGTCGTACATCAATGAATTTAAGAGTTGAAGACGATTAGAGAAACCTCGACTGGACTTTAATGGAATTTTAAATGTCATTGACGTTGTCCTGTAGCTAAGTGAGCGTAGTTAATAGGCTATCACTCGGTGAAAACACGTAACAGATATATCACTCATTTATAGACAGATTCAAGAGTTTCAAACAAGTACACACACTTTTAGAAAGTTACAGATGACCTTTCTGTGATGGCGAACGTATGGACAAATGTTTTATTTATTTAACGACACCACTAGAGCACATTGATTTATTAATCATCGGCTATTAGATGTCAAACAGTTGGTAATTTTGACATATAGTGTTAGAGATGTTAGAGATCCGAAACCGATGGCACATCAAGCGAGGGCTTTACCACAGGGCTACTACGTACCGTCTCCGCGAACGTATGAAACACATCTGATAAAGGAGTCAAGAGTTATAAACATTTATAGAAACATTTTAGAAAATTTCAGCTGTCCTTCACTTTGCTCTTGGGTCATTTCCATGGAATGGACCTAAGGTTCCAAGAAAAAGGTTTTATTTAACGACACCACTAGAGATTAATCATGGGCTATTTGATGTCAAATATTTGGTAATTCTGATTTGTAATCATCAGAGGAAACCCGCTATATTTTCCCATTAGCACCAAGGGATCTTTTTAGGCAATTTTGCACAGACAGAAAAGCACATACCACGGTATTTGACCAGTTGTGTGCACTGTTTAGAACGAGAAAAAACCCAAATCTGTTGAAAGGATCCACCGAGGTGATTTGATCCTGCGACACGATAAGGTTCCAAGAGTGCAAAAAGCAATCTAAGTTCTAAATGACATTGACCCTATTAGAACGAAATGTTTTATTTAACGACGCACTCAACATATTTTATTTACGGTTATATAGCGTCAGAAATATGGTTAAGGACCACACAGATCTTGAGAGGAAACCCGCTGTCGCCACTACATGGGCTACTCTTTCCGATTAGCAGCAAGGGATCTTTTATTTGCGCTTCCCACAGGCAGGATAGCACAAACCATGGCCTTTGTTGAACCAGTTATGGATCACTGGTCGGTGCAATCGGTTACACCTACCCATTGAGTTTTGCGGAGCACTCACTTAGTTTGGAGTCGGTATCTGGATTAAAAATCCCATGCCTCGACTAGGATCCGAACCCAGTACCTACCAGCCTGTAGAACGATGGCCTAACCACTACGCCACCGAGGCCGGTTTGATCCTATTAGAGTCATAGGGCTGATGATCTTAGGTTAAAATATAATCTATTGTTACTCTTACTGTAGCAAGCAATATAAACTATCAAAGTTATCCACTAAAGAATTCAAGAATCATTAACAATTATAAGAGAAACATTGACTAGTTCAAAATGGTCATGTGCTGACATAAAATTCTTGGAACCGGAAATAAAATACATTCTTTGACAGGAATCTACATGTATTAGCACCCTAACATATGTCCAAGTCTACCATTCGATAGCACCAGAAGAATATTATATTTACACTGTATGATATAATTTTTATTTAAATAACGTAAAGATGAATATTACTGAAAATAATTATTGTATATAACAGAATTAGCTACAAATATAGTTTCAAAAACTATTATATTACAAAACCTAGATAATTGACATATGTATTATCGAACTCTCAGAATAAATATAAGTATATGCTAATTGCTGCTACGCTATTTATTCAGCTTTGTAGCTACACATTAGATCTACTAACGCAATATTTGCACAGGTGTTTTATTTCGATCTCATATAAATTCCGTACACACAAACAACTAATGAAATTCATGTCCAACATCATTGGTATTTCATTAAATACATCTTCTATTTGATCAGTCACCATTTTCGTGATCGAGTTTCGACTCTCGTCACCATTACGCACCGAGTGAAAAGACTAAAATTGGTTTTCCATACAGCGTACCGCGAAATCCCCGGAGACCTCTACTTCCTGAGAATGTGACGTGAATTCTTATAGCTTGTCATCCCGATCAGGACTTCATCAAACCAGCCATGTTTATCGATTGTTTGCAGATCATAGCAATGACATTTCCTCAACTGTGAGATGTGGTTTTTCCCCACGTGTATTTTATATATCACGTACCGTATACAATAAATATATTAAAATATCTTCTTATATTTAATATAATATTTAATGTGATCTATTCCTGTTCATTTCAAACATCAGGTAATTAATTACAATAGTGTGTATATGTTTATCCATGTCATAAAATCTTTTGGGCGATTTGTCATATCGCATACGAAATTAAAATGGCATTTATGGTTGTCTTGTTAGATACAACGACAAAGTAAAATTACGTATCATCACCTTTTAATACATATAATTTAATCTTCGATATACATTAATCTACTCTACCGCAATTGGTATATCAAATGCAGTGGTATGTGCTGTCCTGTCTGTGGGAAAGTGCATATGAAAGATCGGTTGCTGCTACTAGTAAAATGTACTGGGTTTCTTCTGAAGACTTTAATTGTTTTGTATTATCACACATCGTAACAACTCACAAAACTGTATTCTTAAAAGGTACTTACACAAAAAACCCACCCAAAACAGAAACAAAACAAAACTCAGTATCATTAAATTTCTGGCGCCTACCAATAGGTTACATGGAGACATCGTCTTGTTCTTCTACAGACAATAATTAATTATCGGCTATTGGATTTCAATCATTTGGCATCAGAGGAAACCCGTTACATTTGTCCTAATGCAGCTAGGGATCTTTTATGTGTACTTTCCCACAGACAGGAAAGCACATACCACGGCCTATGTCCAGTTGTGGTGTACTAGTTGGAACGAGAAAACAACCCAATCATCTGAAGAGATCCACCAAGGTGGTTCGATCCTGCGACGCAAGCACCTCAAGCGAGCACTCAACCGACTGAGCTAAATCCCGCCCCAGGTACAGAGATGACTGCTCTAAGCAACAAACTATAAATTTTAACCAGAAGTACCCGTATTCTGTCTGTAGAAAGTTTGTTTGTTTATTTAACGACACCACTAGAACACATTGATATAGTAATCATCGGCTATTGGATGTCAAACATTTGGTAATTCTAACTCGTAGTCATCAGAGGAAATCCACTACATTTTTCCTAATGCAGCAAGGGATCTTTTATATGTATATGCACTTTCCCACAGAGAGAAAAGCACATACCACGGCCTTTGGTAAGTTGTGGTGCACTGGTTGGAACGAAAAAAAGCCTAATCAACTGAATGAATCCACCGCCATATGTTAGATACCAAACATTTTAGAATGTGATGAAGAATGGTTAAACAGATCTTCGTTTTCTTTCTTGTCCGTATACATAGCGGTAAATAGGCATGAATGTGCGGTAAATAGATATGAATGTGCGGTAAATAGGCATGAATGTGCGGTAAATACATGAATGTGCGGTAAATAGGCATGAATGTGCGGTAAATACATGAATGTGCGGTAAATAGGCATGAATGTGCGGTAAATAGGCATGAATGTGAGGTAAATACATGAATATGCGGTAAATAGGCATGAATGTGAGGTAAATAGGCATGAATGTGAGGTAAATACATGAATGTGCGGTAAATAGGCATGAATGTGAGGTAAATAGGCATGAATGTGCGGTAAATAGGCATGAATGTGCGGTAAATAGGCATGAATGTGAGGTAAATAGGCATGAATGTGCGGTAAATAGGCATGAATGTGTGGTAAATAGGCATGGATGTGAGGTAAATACATGAATGTGCGGTAAATAGGCATGAATGTGAGGTAAATAGGCATGAATAGGCATGAATGTGGGGCAAATACATGAATGTACGGTAAATAGGCATGAATGTGCGGTAAATAGGCATGAATGTGAGGTAAATAGGCATGAATGTGAGGTAAATACATGAATGTGCGGTAAATAGGCATGAATAGGCAGACAGTTTACATAAACAGTAGCTAGAGACACGGCAATGGTTTGGGGGGGGGGGGGGGTCTGGTAAAAAAAACTATATTATATTGAATATCTAATATACACACAATACAACACACCTTTTAGAATTTTTCATATTTTTTTAAAAACGCACGTGCGTCTGAGAAATACCGATTATGAAATTTGTTACAGGTTTGTAAATTAACCAAACTTAATGTTAATTTTTACGGGTTGAAACTAGTCTAGGTGAAAAATATGCCATAGTTTTTAAAAAATATGATCTGTCCCTTTAATCGTGAAGACACATCAAAAAGCCGTCTTAATAACCAGTCACGTGGCCAAAGTTACTTCGACACAATTGGCTAGACATCATCACAAAGAGCTGTACGAATGACGTCAAAACAACTGGCGCGAACACGCAATGACGCTTGCCCCGCCCATATCAAGTAAAGAACCTTATGAAATGCCGTCTAAATCGGTTAGAAGGCATTAAGACGTTTCTTCAGAAATAAGAACGGGCTCCGCTTCGCTCTGCCCCTTCTTATTTCTGAATAATCGTCTGAATGCCTTCTAACCTATACTTAGAAACATGAGTTATGTTTTTCTTTGAAATAAATTAAGCATGCAATCATTTATCAGACGAATTGAGGTCCTATTTCCTAAAACTATTACATTACATGTAGTTTGTTCACACATACAAAAAGGTTTGATATAACACACTGTAAAGAACTAATATTGTCCGGCAGTAAAACAGTTCCATCAGAGTACATTTACACATACAAAGACAAAAATAAGTTTAGCAATTTTCTAAATGTGTTTAAATACAAGAAAACTCGTGATATTCGAAGTGAAATCAGACACTGCAGTTGACTGATGCCTCATTTCACAGTATAAATAATTTGACAGTATAAATAACATCAGATTTTTAATAGAAAATGAAATGCGTAAATGTCACCTCGGGGAATGTATCTTACTTTTAAAAATCTTTAAAAATGCAGTAGTACCAAATTACTGAACGTTTTTTGTCGTAGTATATATTTCACATTTGCAGCTGAACTATTTCGCAGCATAAAAGTAACCGTGGAATAAATAAAGGATATTTCATGTTTTTTTTTGTCAAATATGATTTATAGCTCATGCGCGACGAGTGTGATATGCTTGCAAACTTCACGAAATGAGATATAAATCATATTTGACAAAAAACATGAAATTTTCTATTTATTATATAACTTTTGGCAATTTACCTTTATTTTTAAAATGCCAGCAGAAAAATAGTTTCGGCTTTCATACAGTGAAGATAACACTTTCTACAGTAACGATAACACATTTTAGAGTAAAATAGTGAAATTTTCACTCTAAAATGTGTTATTGTCACTGATATTTTAAGATATTTCACTAAATGTTATATAATAAATATTAATCACTCACCTCATGCCATACACTATAGATCCATTTCCATACAGTCTAATCATTTTGTTTTTCTCTGTGACGTCATGTAAATATGAGTTCTTATCGTTGGCTAGAAATGTATCCGGAACCCAGATCCTATCGGTAAAGTCGCCCGTCAGCGTCATACTGTGGTTGGGTTCGTCGGAGAACTTGAGACGGTCATCAGACCAGTACTGATTCAGGTACATGGTGATAGTGTAGTCCTGAAATATACAATAATAGAATATCGTTAGGCATTAGTACCTACCCTGGTCGGGCTGCTGGAGATCTTGCCAGCGCGGGCGGTCCCTCATCCATCCCACCCACCCTAAATCCTTTCCTGTTCTGGACAGAGAATCCGATATGGGCCGATACCTGCGCCCATGACAGGCGTGCGCATAAGCGTACGAGGCAGGGGGCAGGTGGCCAACTGCCCCCCCCCCCCCCCCCCCCCCCCCCAGTGCTGGAGCAAAACCTCAAATCTGGGCAAAAATTATAGAGATAATCGGGCAAAATGTGATAACCTGTGAACTTTTTACCATGTATTTCCATCATTCTATCCTAAAAATTAATTGTAATCCATGTAAAAAGGCAGAAATCAGCCTGCACCAACACCCCCACCGCTACCCCCACCCCAACAAAAATGAGAGCCCTAGGCCTATGGGCGTGCGCTACAACAGCTTGCTGCGAATGTGCGCGTTAAGCCCTATGACCGGACCTGACCAGTCGGTCATATAAATGTTTGCAAACATCTTAACAGTTATGTGTTATTTTGGTTTGTTGTTGCCCAATAAATATCATTTCGTCTCTGTGTATTTCCCTGCACCCGCCTGGCATCCTCGTCCTCTGCCGCTAATAAAGCTGGTCTGACCCACGGCATTAACTAACGACCGCCGGTAGTAGGGGTGCATAGTAGGTGATTACAAGTGCCTATTAACAATGCCAGAAGTAACTACTGAACACTCCCCGAAGTGGTCAGACTAAGCCCACAGCTAAAAGCTGATGGGGAATGGCAGGTGTGTGGCACAGATAGCCACAAGAGACAAGCACCTGTCGCGGTTGGAGAGACACGGACTAGAATGTGGAGGAGGACAGCGAAAGAAGTTGAAAGATAGGAGGAGTTGCCAGATCGGGAAGAAATGAGATGGGATTCAAAGGGGACAGTGGGATAAAAAAAAAAATAATAATAATAAAAAAAAAAAAAAAAAAAAAAAAAAATCATTTTATAGTCCGATATGTTTTAGTGTTGGATCTGTGTGTTGCAATTATTACTTTGATGACGTAATTGAAAACTCAGAAAACACGAATTATACGTTTTTAAAGGCGCAAACCCTAGTTTCAACCCGTGACAGCGGGCACTACAAACCTGTAACACATTTGGACAATGTTCTATCAGAGGGAAGTGAAAATCTGTGATGTTTAAACGGGGAAATACAGTCCAAAAATAGACTAGAGTTTGTATCGATACCCATTACCTCTCAGACGAACGTGAGTTTTTAGAATTACGAAAAAAACACCATTTTGGGGTATTACAAAACCCTGGATGAATAGAACCACTTCAGGTGTATGAAAATGAATACTGTAAATAAGAAAATGTCAGAACTTCTAATTTAAATCATCAAAAACTGCTTTAATAGTGAAACATACGTAGTAGTGTTTAAAACTATGGTCTGTCACTTTAAACTACCAAACGAAACGTGTGTCTGATAGTTTGTATGAATATATAAATTACTGTTCTAATCTAGTCTGTTCTATGTTGTATGATTTATATTCTATTCTGTTATGGTCTGTTATGGTGTCTTGAGTTCTGTTGTGTTCTTGTCGTACTAACAGGTAGTATTAATAAAGTAGATGGTCGGTGTACAGCGATATAGGTCTTCAGGCCGACATGACCTAAATCTTGAGACGAGTACGCATTACCTCGTGTACTTTAAATATATGTCCTCTATTGGCCTACACAATCCTAATAATACTATTGGCAGTACTTTTAGTTCGCATCATCCGAGGATGCCTCACTTCTCGTACTCTGAATTGGTACACAACTCGGTACGACGTGATTTAATAACGCTGCATTACGCCCACGCTTTCCAAGCACAGTGTTCTCAGAGAACCTTTTGCGTTTTGTTATTTGTTTTTTGTTTTGTTTTGTTTTTGGGGGTTTTGTTTTTGTTTGTGTTTATGTGTTTGGGTTTGTTTGGGGGTTTTTTGTTGTTGCTGGGTTTTTTGTGTGTGTTTTTTTGTGTGTGTTTGTTTTGTTGGGTTTTTTTTTTTTTTTTTTAGGGGGGTGGGGGAGGATGGCTGTATTTGTTTTAGAACAAGAACAGATGTATGTGTCTAGCAATGCCAAATGATTAAGAGATAGACAAATAAAGGGATCTAGCATTATTTCATTTAAAATGTGTTTTAGCGCCTCAGGTAAGGTTAAAGTACGCTTGCCTGGCACATACATACACACCTCAGATTCCTGGGTTATTTGTCCAGGAAGGAGGGTAATAGTCATTAGTATCGAATGGATTTGACACCCAATAGCCGATGTGTGTTTTTCTGCTGGGGTGTCGTTAAACATTCATTAATTCGATAGATTGACGTGGTGGCTTTAATCCTTATAACTTAGCAGTGTACTCCATGGAATGTAACTTAATTGTAGAGCATTCGTCAGAGGTGCGATAGGTTGTAGGATCGATCGCTGTTGCTAGACCCTTCGGGATTTTCTCATTGCAACAAACTTCCCACGACTGGTATCACTAAGGTCTTGATACGTGTTGTCATGTCTGTGGATAAGTGCATATACAATAATCCTTGTTGTCAGTTTGGTATGAGCAGCACCTGTGGAGATAGCAAGTTTTCTGTATCATTATCTGGACCAAGTGTCAAAATAACTATTTATCATCCACTAATGGCTTTTGTAGGAGATATCGCTGGCATTATAATTTGCGATATCTCCTGCGATATTCTTCTAGGAGATATCGCTTCTTTTGTTACGTCACTGTGTATATTTCGGCGTTAAACCTATCATTAGTGACGTCACGCCACTGTCGTTCTGCTAGTCAACGAATCTACCGCTGCCAAATATAGTAACATTCAACCCACATTACTGACATTGTTTACAATTGTCGCAAATAAAAAGAATGATAATGGATGATAAAAAGAATACCCACCTCGTGTCTTGTGATATAATTTATCAGCACTCGCTGATAAAAGTATAAAAATGCTCGGCACGCCTCGGATTTTATACTTTTTATCAACGAGTGCTGATAAATTATGATATCACAAGACACTCGGGGAGTATCCTCTATATATGTTAGATGTCAAATGGATATCGTTTAAAATGTAAAAGTAAAGTTTGTTTTATTTAACGACGCCACTAGAGCGCATTTATTTTTTTATCTTATCATCGGCTATTGGACGTCAAACATATGGTCATGCTGACACTGTTTTTTTTAAAGGAAACCCGCTGTCGCCACAAAGGCTGCTCTTTTACGGCAGGCAGCAAGGGATCTTTTATTTGCACATCCCACAGGCAGGATAGCACAAACCATGGCCTTTGTTGAACCATTTATGGATCACTGGTCGGTGCAAGTGGTTTACACCTACCCACTGAGCCTTGCGGAGCACTCACTCAGGGTTTGGAGTCGGTATCTGGATTAAAAATGCCATGTCTCGACTGGGATCCGAACCCAGTACCTACCAGCCTGTAGACCGATGGCATAACGACGACGCCACCGAAGCCGGTCCTCGTTTAAAATGTATTGACGTGTCATTAAAACAGAATTCTGTTCCGGTCCTATACCTAGGGATACTCCAGTGATCGATTATTATCGGGCATTGATCAGACTGGCTCTACCGATGTCATGAGCGATTATAGAAATCCATAATCGAATGCATGGGAAAATGTTAATTGTAGTATTTTGTTCCTCCAGTTTAGATGATGGAGTTGATGTAAATATGTTGGGGTTAATGTGTTAGTGCAAACATATTAGAAGCTATGATCAAACGTTTCTTTGAATGAATGAATGAATGAATGAATGAATGTTTAACGACACCCCAGCACGAAAAATACATCGGCTATTGGGTGTCATACTATGGTAATGCAAACAAATAAAGTGATGATCAACATCAATATAAACAAATCAAGATTTAAATAAAAACAGTGTAAAGAACTGTGCAAAAATACAAATATCACAGATAGATACTGACGTTTACTCAAAATTTCAATTGGCTATTTTCAAAGATAATGTTACACCCCTGCACCACGGTGAGGTTACAGCATGCGCATGGGCACGTTTCTTTGAAGTCCATTAAGCGTAAGTGAAGTATTCAACTACACCATTTACCCTTCTTAATTTGGCATCTCCAATAATTCTAAACCTTGATTCAATACCAATAAAATATCGCTTCTTTATACAGCTTGTGATGAACAATGACGTTGGCTTTCTGATTTAAAACGGGGTGCAAAACCATGTACAACTGAGCTTAATTTTTCAACACTAGAAACCAACATAGCCTATCACCCACACAATTTAATATAACTCGCTGTCCTAGTAAACGTTTACGTACATTCATTCATTTTAACTTATTTCTGTGCTTATATCCAATTACGTTTCAAGCACGCTGTCTTGGGCAAACACCTCAGCTATCTGGGCTGTCTGTCCAGGACAGTGGGTTAGTTGTTAGTGGTTAGTGAGAGAGAAGAGGGTGTAGTGGTCTTACATCCACCCACTGAGTCATTAAATGTCACTCAGGGTGGGAGCCGGTACCGGGGTGCGAACCCAATACCTATCGCCTTATGTGTATGTAAATTATATCTTAATTTCAGCACAACCGGGCCAGTAATAGGGACACAGATGTAATAATGTTCAGCCGGAAGTCATACATTTTTCTTCTTCTGAGACTTCGACAAGGCCGACAAGCCGGTGCTATGGTATGAATTGTTTATTGCACCTCGAGCGCGATTCCCGCCGTCAGTTATTAACTCATTGCAGGCGGTGTCGAAATGTCATATCATATTCATGGGAGCCGTGGGCAACGATTCAGAATTACGATTGTAGGTCAAACGACCCTGCAATTGTAGTATTGCACCTTCCCCATAAACAGGGCTGCATGGCCTTTTGATATACCAGTCGAGGGGCACTGGTTGGAACTGGAAAAACATGTTATTAGATGAAATTGAATTATGCACTTGAGAACATATACAGGGCAGCAAAAGAAAATGGACTGCATTTCAAATTATATTTATTGTACTGTTAAAGGGACATTCCTGAGTTTGCTGCAATTTTTAAGATGTTATCGACTAACAGAGACTTTTTAACGATTGTAATTATATGTCAAATATATTTTTCTGCATAAAATATTAGTGGCTGTATATTAAACGTGTTTCTGATCGTTCTAATATTTGTACCATGTAAAATTTCATTTTATTTCCTAAAACATTCGTTTTTCGTACGTACGAAAATATTTGAAGACAAAATCTAGTTTGGGCTTCTTTGAAATATTAAGACGACCAGAAACACATTGAATATACAGACACTGGTATTCTAAACAAAAAAATATATTTAATATGTAAGTCTAATCGTAGAAATATTTTATTAGTCGGAAACGTCTTACAATGGAGCAAACTCAGGAATGTCCCTTTAATAGTTTAGTGTAGATTTACGTATAGATGCAAAACTAGGCCTACGATATTTTTGTGAAATTGGGTCCTGCTGTTTGTAATAACATCAAATGAGCATGTCATGTCAACACAAAAGGTACATATCTCAGAAAATAGGTCAATGACTTTAAGCTGATTGGATCTCAGTTGTGTTGCCATAATTGGCCAACGTATATGGAACGTGTTTTACATATGTAAATGCGTATATATAACTTCAGTATTGGAGCAGCAAGAATATGGCTCGACATTCATGGAACTAATATCTATACATATGTACTAAAATCTGCAACTCATACCAGAAAAAAACATTAACGAGTTAATCTATATAGTGTGGTACTGAATCATATCATCATATATTCGCATTTTATATACGTACTGGCTTTTTACGAAATAAATTAACAAGAAGACTCTTAATGATAATAAACCACTCTTCGACGTCTGATGACTTATGGAGAAAAGAAATAAAGAAAGAAAGAAATGTTTTATTTAACGACGCACTCAACCCATTTTATTTACGGTTATATGGCGTCAGACATATGGTTAAGGACCACACAGATTTTGAGAGGAAACCCGCTGTCGCCACTAGATGGGCTATTCTTTCCGATTAACAACAAGGGATCTTTTATTTGCGCTGGATAGCACAGACCATGGCCTTTGTTGAACCAGTTATGGATCACTGGTCGGTGCAAGTGGTTTACACCTACCCATTGAGCTTTACGGAGCACTCACTCAGGGTTTGGAGTCGGTATCTGGATTAAAAATTCCATGCCTCGACTGGGATCCGAACCCAGTATCTACCAGCCTGTAGACCGATGGCCTAACCACGACGCCACCGAGGCCGGTAAAAAACCCCGAAATAAATTAACAAGAAGACTGTTAATGATAATGAACCACTCTTTGACGTCTGATGACTTATGGAGAAAAGACCAATGTCTGACAGATTTTGACCATAACTTCCATATCTGTAAATATCTGGGTCAGCAGTCGATCAAATTAACGATTTCTTCGTAAGTAGCAATCATACAGCCACCGCACGTCGTCGTACACCCAGCTCATAAATATTATGAAATTGAATTTACTTTGAAAAGGCGTACACTTCGTATAGCTGTCGCCAACCAGCGAGTACACCACTTTTAAGAGACAGTCCTGAATTTGATGCTACTGCAAAAAGTTGACGACTAATAGTTTGGTTATTTTGTTTAACGACACCACTAGAGCACATTCGTTTATTAATCATCGGGTATTGGATGTCAGACATTTGGTAATTCTGACATATAGTCTTAGAGAGGAAACATCAGTAGCAAGGGATCCATAGACAGGAACGAGAAATAGCCCAATGGGCCCCCAATAGGGATCGATCCTAGACCAACCGCGCATCAGGCGAGCGCTTTATCGTTGAGCTACGTCCCTCCCATACAACTAATAGAGCCTCTTTAATGACTAAAATTATACATTAGGTACAATTGTTTTATAGAGACTATTATGATTTTGTTATATTGTAACATGTTTACAACTAAGAACGTTTATTTAATGACTAAAATACACATTAGGTACAATTGTTTTATAGGGACTATCCTGATTTTGTTATATTTTAACATATTTACGACTAACAAAGCTTCTTTAATGATTAAAATTACACATTAAGTACAATTGTTTTAAAGGGATTGTACTGATTTTGTTATATTGTAACATGTTTACGACTATCACAGTTTCTTTAATGACTAAAGTACACATTAGGTGCAATTGTTTTAAAGTGAGTACGGTATATTGAGTTTGTTATATTGTAGCATGTTTACGACAAACACAGTTCTTTAATGACTAAAATACACATTAGATACAATTGTTTTAAAGTGACTATATTGAGTTTGTTATATTGTAACATGTTTACGACTAACACAGTTCTTTAATGACAAAAATACACATTAGGTAAAATTGTTTTAAAGTGACTATACTGAGTTTGTTATATTTTAACATGTTTACGAGTAACACATCCTTTTTTGATAACTAACATAACAAATTAAAAACATTTACCTGTTTAGAATATCAGTGTCTGTATAAACAAGATGTTCGTTGTTGTCCTAATGTTTGTAGTAGCCCAAACCGGATTTTATTTTCCAATAATTATATACATTACGAACATGTTCGCAAACACATTGAATATATCGACACTGGTTTTATAAATAAGAAAATATATTAATATCTAATGTTATGTGCTAAAAAGACAATGGCAGAAAACTCAGGACAGTCCCTCAAATGGTCAAAGGTACACGACCCTCTAAAGACGTCCCACGGTACTTATGGATATTTATTTCTGCACATCTCATCAGTGATATGACGGTCCCTCGCAAAACTGGTTTTTGCTTCTAACGTTAGCAAAATGTGATGCGATAGAAGATGATGGTACCAGTTCAATTGTTTGCGAGAATTCATTCGACCCTCTGAACATGTCAGTGGTGCGTTTCTGGTTGCCCCAAAGTTTACAGATTCTTAAACCCTTGTCTTGATATTACTGTTTGGCGTGTGCCACACATTGTTATGATATTGAATGTTATATCATACTGAATTGCTAGGGTATGTGGCAGTTCCGAATCTCGTCAACCAATCATAAACATAGGAATTTATTCGTCTCCAGATAAGATTTGACCATTTTGTTGGGTGTGGAGTGCCTGAGAAATCTGCCGTTGGGAGATAAACGTGATTGGATGTGGAACAGTTTAAGAACTGCAATGTCCGTATTTGCAAGGTGCTTCTGCTCGTCCTAGTATTTGCGGAAGTCCAACACTGTATTTTACCTCCCTATAATTCCGTACGTACGAATACACACATACACACACACACACACACACACACACACACACACACACACACACAGGGGGGGAGAGAGAGAGAGAGAGAGAGAGAGAGAGAGAGAGAGAGAGAGACGGACAGACAGACAGACAGACATACACACAAACACAAAGAGATATACACACACATACACAGATATACATACATACATACATACATATATGCATGCATGCATACATGCATACATGCATACATACATACATACATATACATATACACATACACATACACACACACACACACACACACACACATAATATACATATACATAATATTATACATATAAATGATATACATATACATACATATACATATACATCATAAACATATACATATACATCACATATATATATACATATACATAATATTATACATATAAATGATATACATATACATACATATACATATACATTATAAACATATACATATACATCACATATATATATACATATACAAACATTAAATGTGAGCTACCCCAAATAGGACAACCAAAAACCAGTCGATAAACTGACACTGCTATTCTAAATAAGAACGTATTTAATATGGTGGCAGGCCATCGGTCTACAGGCTGGTAGGTACTGGGTTCGGATCCCAGTCGAGGCATGGGATTTTTAATCGAGATACCGACTCCAAACCCTGAGTGAGTGCTCCGCAAGGCTCAATGGGTAGGTGTAAACCACTTGCACCGACCAGTGATCCATAACTGGTTCAACAAAGGCCATGGTTTGTGCTATCCTGCCTGTGGGAAGCGCAAATAAAAGATCCCTTGCTGCCTGTCGTAAAAAGAGTAGCCTATGTGGCGACAGCGGGTTTCCTCTAAAAACAGTGTCAGAATGACCATATGTTTGACGTCCAATAGCCGATGATAAGATAAAAAATCAATGTGCTCTAGCGGCGTCGTTAAATAAAACAAACTAACTTAACTATTTAATATGTAATTTCTGTCGACAAAAAAGGCCCTGCTAGTTGGGATTTTTTTTGTAATGACATCCATGGCAGTGTGGCTACGTAATATGATCGTTCCACGTATACAAGCACTGATTCCCTTATACTGAAATAGCGACTACCAATGTTGCAGTTCCCAGTTTTGCAGTCTCTGCAAACACACGTCAAGATCGTCTCTCGTTTTAGTTTAGTTTAAGTCGACACTTAATGGATTGTTATCGGCGTGTGTTTTCCCAGTGCAGTGTTTCTTGACATTTTTATTCAATTTTGTCCGCATTCCGCTAGACGGTGAGTGTACTATGCATAAAAATAAACCTTCTTTTTTACCGAAATGTAAAATACCTAGTTTTGAGGTGTTACAGATGCTACAACAATCAGAAACAAGAAAAAAAAGGGCAACCAAAAAAACACACAGAATGAAAAAAAAAACCAAGACAACCAAAAAACACACAGAACTACGATAAACACAGTGGACAAACAGAAAAACACATGACAACCAAAACAAAAAAACAAAGAAAAAACCACAAGCCATACAAAACGACAAACAGTGGAACCAAAAACACCGCAGCAAAAAAACACACATGAAAACAAAAACAAAAAGAAAACAAAGATAAACCCACAAGCCAACGACAAAAACGACAAACAGTGAACAACCAGAAACACCCGCAGCAACCAGAAACACACATGAAAACAAAAACAAAAAGAAAACAAAGATAAACCCACAAGCCAACGACAAAACGACAAACAGTGAACAACCAGAAACACCGCAGCAACCAGAAACACACATGAAAACAAAAACAAAAAGAAAACAAAGATAAACCCACAAGCCAACGACAAAACGACAAACGGTGAACAACCAGAAACACCGCAGCAACCAGAAACACACATGAAAACAAAAACAAAAAGAAAACAAAGATAAACCCACAAGCCAACGACAAAACGACAAACGGTGAACAACCAGAAACACCGCAGCAACCAGAAACACACATGAAAACAAAAACAAAAAGAAAACAAAGATAAACCCACAGGTCTACGACAAAACGACAAACGGTGAACAACCACAAACACCGCAGCAACCAGAAACACACATGACAAACAAAACTAAAAAAAGGAAAACAAAAACATAAACATCCTGGGCAAACCAGCAACACACAGAATAACTATAAGTAAGCCACAATGAACCAAACAAAAAGGAAGAAAATAAGATTCCGTGTAAATTGTTGGTGAGAAAAGTAATAGCTACCTGCAGTGCTAGACGCGAATGCATGACAGAAGGAAACGATGCATAGACCTTGAGTTTTAGTATTTTAAAGTACAAGGACATCAATTAAATCGTCTACATTTTGTTTTCAAGTGTCTATATTTTAGTCACTCACTGATTCATTCTTTCATTCATTCATTTTATTCATTCATTCATCCATCCATCCATCAATCCATCTATCCGTTCATTCATTAATACATTCAGTTACGTCATCTGTAGTTTTGAAATATATTGTTTTGAAATATATTGTCAGACAGAGTGGGGTTGGGGCTATCTCTTTAACTGTTTGTTAGCTTCGTTTCATCTCGTTCTACTGACTTTGATTGCAGTCCAAGTGGAGAAGTTGTAATGCGTTTGGGAACGCTTTTTAACAGACCTTGGGGAATGAATAAAACGAGGATGCCACACAAATTCCTTTAGAAACGAAAACCCTTAAGCTCCGCGAGATCACCAAACGCAAAGTGATTGACAAATACGTTACCTTGTTGATCTAGATACGGCGGGGTCGGCTACACGGCCAGATAAGGAGGGATTTATAAAAGAAGATTGTAATGGGCTGTCAGAATGACATGACGGATTAAATCCAATCTGATTGGTTGAGTGTTTGTATTCCCCATCAACGACATGAAATAACATTAAGCAGATTATTACAAAATCTTACAAGTTTAAATAACCGGAAGTCAGATGCCTTTATTCTCTAACCCGAAAGCATTCAGGGGACTGCGTTTGTTCTTTAAAAGAACCGTTTTGTTTTCTTCTTTAAAAAAAAAATGTGTTCAATTAAATATGGTGGATATCGATTTAAGTATGTGACTTTGCAGACTTCTTGAGATGAAATATGTCCATGTTCGGCTACAAACACGCTTTATTGGGCATTTACCACTTTTATTTATTAACAGTTAAATTAATTTACTTATAGTTACTTATATAGACACATTCTTATTATGAAGCATACCGTAAGTTAATAGAATATAGTTTTCGTATTAAAAATCCAATAATAAGCAAAATAATATTAACAAAAATTAGTTGGTCCCATTTCGTATGAAAATAAAACAGAATATCAGTCTAAAGAAGGCGGTCATAAACAGATAATAAATCAAAATAAATGTGAGTAGAATGAATATTTAGAACAAAGAAAGAATTAGTCACAAAAACGAAAATATGGTAAACAAACAGGGCCTCATTTCACTAAACATCGTAAGTTTACGTCTGCTACTAGCAGTTAGCCTACACCGGTCGTGAGTTTGCACGTGTTTGGCATCAATTTCAAACAGAAAATTGCATCAATACGGAAGTTGGAGTATTTTAAAGACAAAAGAAAATGAAAATGTGTGTTCTTCTGACTATATTTGTTGAACTATAACAGTAATAAGAATTGCGGTTCAGTCATAGATTTACGTTTACGTGAAAAACTAGGCTTAAGATGTTTTGTGAAACTGGGCCCAGGATAGTTAAGCTCTGATGCAATATTACACGATGATATCAACGCAGTGTGACACATTTTTACCAATGTTCAAATGTATTAAAACAAATTGTTGAACAAAAATGTGAAAATGCGAAATCAATTGTTTCTTGCTCAAAATCTTCCTTTCGTTTCTACAGATCAAAGCATTTCAAGTTGGCTACTATGTTTCCAGTACAACGTAACACATTGGTCACATGTTGCACTAAACAAGAAATCAATAATTACCATCAACGAATGCATACAATCTCCAGAAATATAAGTATATAAGTATTAAACTATATACTTTTAATTGGCCAGTAAAATATAAAATCATGATGACAGGAATGTGTGATGTATTAGCGACATAGTATTTGGTATATCTAAACACTAAGAATGAAAAAAAAAACCCTGTTTTTAAAAGGTCCATATTTACATGTTGATGTTTGCAATCATTAAATTAATTTAATTAATTCTAAATATTCAAACACATAGCACGAAGATATAATATTTTATTGGTATTATAATCCTATACTTAAACAAAAACCATAGAAAATACTAATATTACGATTTAGAAGATAATAAACGACTTGATAGAATGAATGAATGAATGAATGTTTAGCGACACCCCAGCACGAAAAATACATCGACTATTGGGTGTCAAACTATGGTAAATGGGAAAAACTAAAGTGAAAACGATTTGATAGATTTAACGTTTTCGACATATTCGACATATATTAGAACGATCAGAAACACGTTTAATATACAGCCACAAATATTTTATGCAGAAAAATATATTTAATATGTAATTGCAGTTGTCAAAAAGTCTCTGTTAGTCGATAACATCTTTAAAAATGCAGCACACTGGAATGTCCCTTTAACATATCTCCTAATTTACAAATGCGTAATACTTTCCAACACACTGAAGATAGCACTTGGAAATAGTTCTAACCTTCCTGCGTGGGTTCAAATATTTTTTGATGAACCGCCATTCGCGGTCTTGTCTGCCAGATGTGTTAAACTAATTATACGTGCTTAATTTAGTTGTCGAATGTTCATCTATAATGCACAGGACACTGAGGGAGTATTCATAGCTAGAAGCAAAATGGCGGTTTAATGTATATAGTAAGAAATAGAACTAGTGCATTAGATTTGTGTGTTCAGAGTATAGTCTTATTTAAATATAGACAACCCTGAGTAAAACGGACCCATAAAAGGTTTTGTTTAATGCAGGTATTATATTAGTTAACGGGTTTTTTGTTGTTGTTGTATAATGACACTACTAGAGCATAGTGATTAATGACTATAATAATTGGCTATTGGATGTCACACATGATAATTCTGACATGTAAGTATTAGAGAAAACCAGATACATTTTCGGGGACGGGACGTAGCCCAGTGGTACAGTGCTCGCTCTGGGCTATTTTTCGTTCCAGCCAGTGCACCACGACTGGCATATAAAAGGCCTACCCTGTCTGTGGGATGGTGCATACAAAAGATCCCTTGCTGTTAATCGAAAAGAGTAGCCTATGATGTGGCAACAGCGGGTTTCCTCTCTCAATATATGTGTGGTCTTTAACCATATGTCCGACGCCATATAACCGTAAATAAAATGTGTTGAGTGCGTCGTTAAATAAAACAGTTCTTTCTTTTTTTCAGATACATTTTCCATTAACAGCAAGGGTTCTTTTACATGCTTTTTCCCACAAACAGAACATACCACGGCCTTTGATATCCCTGTTGTGGAGCACTGTATGGGACGGGGAAAACGCAATCAGAGAATGAGTCCACCGAGGTGGTTCGATCCTACAATCAAAGCACTTCAGGCAAGGTCTCTACCGACTGAAACTAGATAAGATGTTTTTTAACAACAGAATCAGATTTTTTAATATAGGTGACTGCTTTAAGTCGCAGACCCTTGATTCAGTCCGTGAAAATAGACACTAAGTCTGGCTAATCTACAAACCTGTAACACATATGGGCTGGTTTATGTGCTTCACAGTAAACCAAATGGCCACTAAGTCTGGTTAATCTACAAACCTGTAACACATATGGGCTGGTTTATGTGCTTCACAGTAAACCAAATGGCCACTAAGTCTGGTTAATCTACAAACCTGTAACACATATGGGCTGGTTTATGTGCTTCACAGTAAACCAAATGGCCACTAAGTCTGGTTAATCTACAAACCTGTAACACATATGAGCTGGTTTATGTGCTTCACAGTAAACCAAATGGCGCCACAATGGGAACCAATCAAATTGTTCGTGAACGTTAGCGAAACGTTTGCTGGCTGAACTTGGGGATGGATACAGGTACAATAGAGTAAAAAGAGAATGTGTGACGTTGAAACGGGGAAAATACTCTGAAAAATAGACTAGAGGAAGAAAATGTTTTATTTAACGATGCACTCAACACATTTTATTTACGGTTATATGGCGTCAGTCTTATGGTTAAGGACCACACAGAGATTGAGAGAGGAAACCCGCTGTCGCCAAGTCATGGGCTACTCTTTTCGATTAGCAGCAAGGGATCTTTTATATGCATCATCCCAAAGACAGGATAGTGCATATCATTGCCTTTGTTACACCAGTTGTGGAGCACTGGCTGGAACGAGAAATAGCCCAATGGGGCCACCGACGGGATAGACTAGAGCTCGTATCCATTACTCAGAGAAACATGAATCATGAAAAATTAATTTCTTGGTACTACAAAGATCAGGATGACCAGGAACACTTCCGACGTACGGAAATGGAAATGCTAAACAATATAATCAAAGTGATGTCTGATTTCATGTATAAAAAACGGCTCTAATAGTGAAACATGTGCGGCAGTGTTTAAAACTAAGGACGTTCACTTTAATAATGGCTACTTTATAAGGTTATCAACGATACTGTAGAATGGGAAGTTATATATTAAGACAGGTAGATGTTTAAAAGGGTGTAACACGATGCATAGGTTTAATTGTAACATCATAAACAACACAAAACATCAGATGAGAAAGTGTCACTTAATAAAAAAGAATTGTTGGTATTTATAAATAATAAGATATATAGTTGTCCCATTTACAAATTAATGATAATATTATACACACACGCGCGCGCGCACACACACACACACACACACACACACAGAGAGAGAGAGAGAGAGAGAGAGAGAGAGAGAGAGAGAGAGAGAGAGAGAGAGAGAGAGAGAGAGAGAGAGAGAGAGAGAGAGACAGACAGAGACAGACAGATAGAGAGAGAGAGACAGACAGACAGACTTAAACACAACTCGTTAATAACAACTGTCCGTTCTTTTCAAATGATATCACATGGCATCTTTTCATCGAATTAAACAGTTCACCTTTTTTTAGTCGTTAGTGAAAACTTTTATCCCATATACTCTATTTTAACCATACACGCTGCAAATGAGCAGTGAAGAAGTCTTTGATTCTACTGATAAATCACGAGTCCTCTTTTTTGCAGTTTGATAGGCATATTGGAAAACGGTAGATCTGCAACGTTACTTAAATAATTTTCTACTCATTGCAACGGACTGTTTGAATGATAGGTTCTTTTTTTCGGTGCATGCCTTCACTGAACACTTGATGGATGAGGTTGTCCATGTTCAATGACTGCTAACAGTAGCAAGGAGAAAATCTCGGAATTTGAGAGGTGTTATTTTTCCCTTTTTTAGAATAAATCCTGAATCATTTAGGAATGTCCAGTGAAGTACAAAACGATTTTCGTTAGATTTATTACCGTATTTTCCAGTGATGTGCATTCTTCAGAATTAACTTACTATACTTAGATTCAACGAGTATGGGTTTTTTAAAATCTTTTTTTATTCCAACTCCTTTCGAAAACACGTTTTTAGTTTTCAACACAAGCGTACCGACGAAGATTACATTTAATAAGACTGACCTAGCCAAATTAAACCGACAGTTTTAGGCAAATCTATGCGGTAATATGAATACAAGTAATAATCATTTAATATATAACTGAGATATATAACAATGAACTTAAAAAACAGAAATGAACTCAGACAACCCGTAATGAACTGAGACAAACATCAATCAACCGAGACAAACGGCGATAAACTGAGATAAAACGCAGTGGACCGAAACAAAGGAAAATAAACTTACACAACAATGAACCAAGTCAAAAACGCAATGATCTGAGACAAGCACTAACGAACTGAAACAAACAGTAATGAACTGAGGCATACAGCAATGAACTGAGACAAACAGCAATGGACTGAGACAAACCGTAATGGACTGAAACAAACAGTAATGGACCGAGGCATACAGCAATGAACTGAGGCAAACAGTAATGGACTGAGGCATGCATCAGTGAACGGAGGCATACAGCAATGAACTGAGACATACAGTAATGAACTGAGGTATACAGCAATTAACTGGACAAACAGTAATGAACTGAGGCATACAGCAATGAACTGGACAAACAGTAATGAACTCAGGCATTAATCAATGAACTGATATACATACAGCAATGGACTGAGGCAAACAGTAATGAACTGAGGCATACAGCAATGGACTGAGACAAGCAGCAATGATATGAGACAAACAGTAATGATCTGAGACAAATAGTAATGAACTGAGGCATTCAGCAATGGACTGAGACAAACAGCAGTGATCTGAGACAAACAGCAGTGATATGAGACAAACAGTAATGATCTGAGACAAACAGTAATGAACTGAGGCATACAGCAAGGACCTGAGACAAACGTCAACACACTGAAACAAACAGCAATGAACTGTGACAAACCGTAACGACAAATGAATATAGTGAGACAAATAGCAATATGAAATGCGACACACAACAATTAACTAAGACAAACGGCAATTAACTAAGATACACGGCAATGAGCTATGACAAACAGCAATAAGATGTCATGACAAACAGAAATTAACATACAAAAATACGAACTACAATGAACCGAGATACATAGCAATGACCTGAAGCAAACAGTAACGAACTGAAATAAACAGTAATGAACTTAAACAAACATCTATTAACTCAAACAAACCATAAAGAGCTGAGAAAAACAGTTATGTACGGAGTCACAGCAATGAGCTGAGACGAATAGCAATGGACCAAAACAGTCAGCAATGAGCTCAGACGAACATCAGTGAATTGTGACAAACAGCAATGAATTAAAACACACATCAATTACCTGAAACATAAAGCACAGAACTGAGATATACAACAATGAACTTAAATAGCAATGAACTGAGTACAAAAAAGCAATGAATCGAGACAAACAACAATGAAATGAGACAAACAATAATGGACTGAATATTTAACGACACACCAGCACAAAACAAAAATACATCGTCTGTAATGAACTGAGACAAACACCTATGCGCTGAGACAAACAACAATGGACTGAGACAAACATGAATGAGTTGAGACAAACAACAATGAATTGAGACAAACAGTAATGAACTGAGACAAACAGTCATGCACTGAGACAAACAGCAATGGACTGGGACAAACAGCAATGAACTGAGACAAACAGTAATGCACTGAGACAAACATCAATGGACTGGGACAAACAGCAATGAAACGAGACAAACAGCAATGAACTGAGACAAACAGTAATGCACTGAGACAAACATCAATGGACTGGGACAAACAGCAATGCAACGAGACAAACAGCAATGGACTGGGACAAACAGCAATGAACTGAGACAAACAGCAATGCACTGAGACAAACAGCAATGAACTGAGACATACAGCAATGGACTGAGAAAAACAGTAATGCACTGAGACAAACAGTAATGCACTGAGACAAACAGCAATGGACTGAGACAAACAGCAATGAACTGAGACAAACAGCAATGGACTCAAACAGCAATAGACTGAGACAAACAGCAATGAACCGAGACAAACAGTAATGAACTGAGACAAACAGTAATGCACTGAGACAAACAGTAATGCACTGAGACAAACAGCAACGAACTGAGACAAACAGCAATGGACTCAAACAGCAATGGACTGAGACAAACAGCAATGAACTGAGACAAACAGCAATGAACAGATACACAAAAAGAAATGAACTACGACAAGCTATAATAACCTGCTGAACGAACATGCATGCCGGGTTTAATCCAGTGCTAAACCTGGCTAAGCCTTGGTAGTCAACCTAATGAGCCGGTAGCGGACAGCAGTGAAGCTCAGCAAGGCAGATCTCTGTTCCATTGATCATCAATGACCCACCGAGTATCACCGCCACCAGCAACACGGGTTATGAAAATTGTCGCATTATTATGTCATTAAAACTGAGTGGCCAGTCAGTCGAGTGTCTAACAGTTTATATTGTAGTGCCAGACTCCACCGGATGTAACTGTCGTGCAATACTCACTGTCTGCTTCGTGGTGTAATTCACGACCATTGGGGGAGAATTATCTCATATCTCTTAACTTGCGTGATTGCGTCTTGTGTACTGAACGCCCGGCATGTTGGGAAATGGTTAATAAATATCATCTGAGTACACGCCACTAATCTGAATTTATCTGAAGTCTAGTCTGTCAGCCAATTGTTTAATTTTCAGTAATTCCAACAACATTTGGTAATTTCGACATATAGTCTTAGAGAGGAAACCCGCTACACTTTTTCCATTAGTAGCAAGGCGTCTTCTATATGCACCATCCCACAGAGAGGATAGCACATACCACGGCCTTTGATATATGTCGTGGTGCACTGGATGGAGCGAGAAATAGCACAGTGGGTCCACCGACGGGGATCGATCCTAGACCGAGCGCACATCAAACGAGCGCATTACCACTAGGCTACGTCTCGCCCCATGAGATAGGAAACCCGCTCTCGCCAGTTCATGAGGTCTTATTTCCCATTAGTAGCAAGTGATTATTTATATGCACAATCTGTGGGATATTAGGAGTAAGGAATACAAGTAGAAAGTAAACAATTATCTATGAAATATGCAGCACAATTCACAAACGAAAATCAATTTTACGTGTCCCTGTGCTTTTCTTAACGACACTGCATTTTTCAATACTGAGGTAATATTTGAATTTTATGAAGAACAAGACAAAATGCATTAAAACTACATTCCCTGGAATATTTTTATTATTTAAGCATATAGAACAGAAAATCCAATTAGGTTTGGTGCATATATGACGCCGCACTCCGCATTGGTTTCACTACGCTGGCTTATCCAGGTCAAAAACAAAGCCATGATTTTGAAAGTGGAACACTTTTGACGGACTCGTACCGATCTCGGTTTTCATTGTCTTATCTAAGTATAGAATTCCCCAACAAGAGATCACGTGAGATTTCTCAATTTTTGAACAAATTTAACTGTCTATTTCCAAAACATATTTATATCCATAGAGGTATGGTACAATGCCTTTCCAGGAGTCGGTGAGTGGGGGATTTGCCTTCAAATTTTGACAGTGGCCAGTTGTTAGCATACGCGTTACATGTAAGGGGGTGTTACTAATTACGTAACGCTCTAGGGGTAGAGGAAGAGGGTACTGTGTTCGATTTACGTAAAATTTTTCAAGACAATATGTTATTTTTATTAATTACTTAGACCTAAAAACGCACGTGTTAACTGAAACTGACAACAGGCTGTCGTTTGTGCTTTGCCGAGCTATAGCGGCTCAGGCAACGAATCAAGCGTATACGTTTGACGATATCCGTTCATAGCGGACACACACGACTTTTTAAAAAGTGCATTTGAGCTTGTATTTCACATTTGTACATGATGCTATAATATGGTAACCTTAGAATGTAACTTTAAGATGGTCAATTCTTGTTTTTAAAATGGTTCACAAGATTTATCGCTCTAATTCCTAAAACCCCCTACTTAATTAAATGATTCGTTATGGGAGGTACACAGATATTTATAATTAAACTTTCAAAAAACCAGCTTTAATAAACTATTGAAGATTACCAGTCGTAATAAAAGAACCAGAGATGGTTGGATGATGATATGTGAGAATTACAATCACTACAGCTGTATTAAATGAGCCTTGAAATAAAACGATTGGAAAGCTCTGCTCCACAGTATCTTAGAACGATGAAATTCACCGACACCATTAGAAGCAGAATGATTAATCATTAACATCAAAGGGGAATCGATCACGGAAACGTTGAAGTGATGTATCGTAATATTTTTTTTTACTTTATCTCTAATGCTTAAAACTGCTGAACAAGATCTGGGCTACATCATTACATAGAAGTCTATGGGAGCATCCGCTGATGACTCGACTTGTTACACTGCCTGTACATTTATGTATCATTAAAGGCTAAATCTGTATAATGTTTTGTACATTTATCTCTATGAAGTGGTTACATATGTTGAACGATGTATTGACTATCTTCAATGATATTGTTTGTGGGGGTTTTGTGGTAAAACCACCGTGTGTTCGCATCAATTAAATGCGGGAAAAATATCCCGCTGTTAATAAAAAGAGAATTAATTTAATTCAGCTTGCCAAAAAGGATATGGTTTGTGGTTTGTGATATGTGCGCCTCTCACAACAGCTGTCAAATTATGTCTTGGTCTCCGTCTTATACAGAAATACGAGTTTGGACAAGCCAGTAGTTAATTGGTGTATTATACGAGGAGCTTTTATATTGTTCACAATGGTTCACAGCAATAACTTATTCAAACAATGTATTGTACTCTGTACTACACAGAAATATGAGTTTGAATAAGCTGTGACCTTGTTCAAATACTATTTACTTGGTGTATTGATAGACTGTTCGTAGCAGTACCTTTCTTTGTACTTTGTTTTTGTAAAGTAATACTACCTTTGGACAAAATTATGGTGTTGTTGTTCAGATTATATTTGCTTATTGTATTATAAGACGTATTGATACACTGTTTAGAATGGTTCACAACAATACCTATCTTTGGACTCTTGTTTTGTACAGCGATACTATTTTGGACAAACTGATGGTATTCTTTTTGTTCAGATTATATTTGCTGGGCGTATTATGCGAGGTATTTTCTACTGATAGACCATTTAGAATCGTTGACAACAGTACTTTTCTTTCAATCATCAACAAGGAACTCCATGAAAGGACAGGCATGCAGCTCATCTCTATCAAGGTTAAACGCCGCATATGGAAATGGACTGGACACGTCTGCAGAATATCACTGACATCCATCCCAAGAGTGGCCATGCGCTGGACCTCTGATGGCAAGAGAATGAGGGGGAGACCCAAGGAGACCTGGAGAAGATCGGTGGAGTGGGAGATGAAGGCTCTTTGGTGGAGTTTGGACCAGGTGACGAAGCTTGCAACGGACAGACAACATTGGCGTTCTTTGGTGTCGGCCTTATGTGTGACCGCCCATGAAGAGGATTAAGTAAGTAAAGTAACTACCTTTCTTTGGGCTCTATTTTGTACAGCGATACCAGTTTGGACAAACCAATGGTGGTTTTGATATTTACATTACATTTGCTTGGCGTATGATACAAGGTATTGATACACAGTTTACAACGGCTCTCAACAAATTTATTGGGACTCTAGTTTATACAGCGATTCCAGTTTGGACAAACTAATGGTGATTTTGATGTTTACATTATATTTGCTTGGCGTATTATACGAGGTATTGATACACCGTTTACAACGGCTCATAACAGTAACTTTCTTTGGACTCCATGTTATACAGCGATACAAGTTTAGACAAACTAATGGTGTATCCAACTGTTGCGGTTGTGGTTGTTGTTGTTGCTGTTGTTGAAATTATAATTGGTTGACGTATTGTACGAGGTATTGATACACTATTTAGAATGGTCCACAACAGTACCTTTCCTTGGACTCTGTTTTACTAATAATTTGGACAAACTATTAGTGGTGGTGGTGTTGTTGTTGTTGTTCAGATTATATTTGCTGGCGTAATATACGAGATGATGATACACCGTTTAGAATGGTTCACAAAAGTAAATTTCATTGGCTCTATTTTGTACAAACTGATATTGTTGTTGTTGTTGTCGTTCGTCGTTCACATTATATCTGCATGACGTATTGCACATTGACACGCTATTTGGAATGGTTCTCAGCGAGTAGACATCTAACAGCATTGCTGTTTAATATAAGCATATTAGATTTGTCTGAGTCGGACACGACCCGTGGGAATTGGTTTGTCAGGACATTTGCATCACGTAACCTAATTACAATTCTTCTCCTTGCAGTGTCCGACAGATCGTCATAATGCCAACGCGTAATAACCTAGATTGGAAGATCCTCGAGACAGAAGGAATCGAAACGTGGACAATGGAACACAAAGAACGTCCTCCATTCATCCCAGGCGTCACTATTATCCAAAGTGGATTTTCTTCTTCGAATTTTTTAACTCTCATTTTGACAGTTCCAACAACATGAAGTCAAATGAAATTTCGTATTCCCTGCCAGAAGAAACTTAAATAACATGTTGCTGTGGAATTATTAGTTTAGTCAATAGTCCCCGAGAAAAGGTTTCGCGACAGACTTTTGTCAAAACAAACCGCCTTTCACAGATAACTGTATTAGTTTTACAGTAATCGGAAGATTGATAGTACATGACATCGTGGACTAGAATTCACATACACACAATCATACTCCTACGCGTTGTATGCAAACAAGGTTGGTGGGGTTTTTTTACATTCATATTTCATCAAAACGTAATCAAATATGGTGGACGTGCCAATACAATTTTTACATACATTTATATTCTATCAACGCTTAATCAAATATGATGGCAATGATAAGATAGTTTTTAAATACATTTATATTTCAACATGTAATCAAAAATGGTGGAAATAACAGGATAGTTTTTATATGCATTTGTATTTCAACACGTAATCAAAAATGATGGAAATGACTCGATATGTTTATCAACACGTAATCAAATATGGATGCCGAAAAAAGTAAGGTAGTTACACATATATTTATATTTTACTAATATGTGATTACGTATGGATGGTGGAAATGGCAAAATAATTGAAACTGAACTTAGTGTTAATTTTCACGGGTTCAAACTAGGGTCTGTCCCTTTAATTTGATTTACATTATTCTGTTTGAATCCCTTTAGTACAAAACCTATGGTTCCCTCCCATTTTGCTAACAACCCACTTTGCCTACATTCAGTTTGTCTACACTCAGTTTGCCTACACTCAGTTTGCCTACACCCATTTTGCCTATAACCCACTTTGCCTACACTCAGTTTCCTTACAGTATGAAACAGTGACATCCCCAGTTGAAAGCGGAATACTTCCTTTTATATTTGTGTCTCAAACCAATACAATAATATTGTATTCTATAGACAAATAAAGATTACAATGTTAACGTCATAGGCCCATTTCGAGTCCGTTTACCAAATTAATTTTATTTTTAATAAATAACAGCCACCTGTCCATACCGGCCACCCTAAATCCAGCCCAATGCATTTCCTTCGTTATTTTATCTACAGGTATATAATACCCACCTATTCAACACGACCAGCAGCCACTATGTTGTGACCAAAATAAATGGCTGAATATGCTATAGCGGCCACCAGATATATTGACCACTATGTTTTTGCCCAAAATGGACAGCTAAACTTGTCATGTATTGGCCTGTCTCAGTTACAGTATAAAGTCAGTATAATTTAAGTTGAAACAAAACATGTACATGAATCAAAACATGTTCCAATGCATCATTACTCGTATTTGCATCTTGTATATGTGTGAGTCACTATCCATGAACACTGAAAGGTAGTGTATTCCAAGATGTATAATTGCTGCTAGTCTGATATGACACAGACTGCCACGATGTTTGTTCAGACATTACTCGATGGCAAACTGGCCCTTTTGTCAATGTATAATGATTTCTTACCTACAAACGTTTGCGTCTCAATGATAAATTACTTTTTCAAAAGGTGAATAATAGAGTGACTTTCAACAAACTATGTACAATTTATTTTTGAATAACATTTTTTGTAGTAAAATGTATTTATGTTACTCTCTCTCTCTCTCTCTCTCTCTCTCTCTCTCTCTCTCTCTCTCTCTCTCTCTCTCTCTCTCTCTCTCTCTCTCTCTCTCTCTCTCTCTGTGACGGAACATGCTCTTAATTTTGTTTTTGCCTGTGGCGATATTAATTGTTTTAGAGGGCCGTGTGCAGTTCCAATACACACCCAGACCAGGTGCGGAGGCCATGTGGAGAGTGGTTACGTAATATCTCCGCGCGACCGGGGTATCTATAGCGAACTGGCGACGACCAGTCTAGGCTTGTAAGAAAAAATACCGCTTGGTCGCTGTGGAAATATACACATCATAAGATTCGGTTCCGCGTGCTGTCTCCGGACCAGTCTGGGATTTTATAATAAATAGCTAGGGTTTTAGAGATATCAGGGAGAAACATATTGGAAGGCTTCCAGGGATCGCTGTCCGTCCGGACTAGTAATTATATATTATGTTCTGCTCTGTGTATAACCTTGATGTGATTGATGTGTGTCACGGGGATTCTATAATACCCGTAACTGAATAAAAAACGATTGTCCAAATATCTCTCCTAACTGTATATCTATTAGATCTCTCTGTAACAGGCTGTATATACCCGCGTTGGCTCGTCTCTAGGTATGATCAGAGATACGATCTTATATAAAGTATATGTAATATAGCACGTTTAGTTCACTAGAAAACACAACAAAACACAATACACTTTGGAATCTGTATTAACCTACGCTGACAAATGTACAGCCGCAGTAGTTAATTAATAACAACAATAATAACAACCCAGAACTGATCACTTAATTAGTTAATCTCTAGGTGTCTAGGTTACACAATATGCTAAACACTTCACCGTGACACAACACCCACACGTGTGATAATTGAGAAACGCTTCTAGGGGAACTTAATTAATAAAGGAATTACGGCTCTATTCCTAACTGGTTAATTTTTAATTAACCCTAACTACTCATTCAGTAACCTTGTAACACAGAATTAATACTGGTACCTATCACAATAAAGACAATAACCTACAGTTTACCTAGGTCTTCTAGGATGACCGGCTAAGCTTTATATTACCAAATACTCGTATAATGTTAGAACAAAAAGTCTACGATTTACTTCGTCAGATGACCGAAGACACTGTCTAAAAAATATTGGTATAATACAGTATTAAAATATTTAAAAGTCACATCAATCACATCAAGGTTATACAACAGAGCAAAAATAAAATATTTACCAAAGTCCAAACGGACAACGTTCCCGGGAAGCCGTCCTTTTTGCTTCTGTCCATAACTCTAAAACACTAGCTATTTATTATAAATCGAAATATCGCCTGGGGGTAAATCGCGGCACCGAATCTTATCATCTGTCCCAGAGTCGGTATATTTCTCTCTGATCGTCAGTCTGGCTGTCGCCAACCGCGAGCAATCTCCTGGCCATAAACAGCACTACCGGAGATATTACGTAACTACTAGCCACATGGCCTCCACACCTGCTCTGGGTGTGTAATAGGCGTACAGTTGCGCAAAGGTATTACGTAACCAGTTGCCCATATGGGCTTAAGTGCAATGAAACTGCACACGGCCTTCTAAAACAATTAATATCGCCACAGGCGAAAACAAATTAAGAGCATGTACCGTCACAATATTACTTTAAATATTTTAATACTGTATTATACCAATATTATTTAGACGGTGCTGCCGGTCATCTGACGCAGTAAACTGTAGGCTCACTGTCTAAATAATTATTAAAGCTTAGCCAGTCATCCTAGAGGACCTAGGTAAACTGTAGGTTATTGTCTTTATTGTGATAGGTACCAGTATTAAGTCTGTATTACAAGGTTATTGAATGAGTAGTTAAGGGTTAATTAAAAATTAACCAGTTAGGAATAGAGTTGTAATTCCTTTATTAATTAAGTTCCCCTGGAAGCGTTTCTCAATTATCACACGTTACTGAATGAGTAGTAAGGGTTAATTAAAAATTAATCAGTTAGGAATAGAGTTGTAATTCCTTTATTAATTAAGTTCCCCTGGAAGCGTTTCTCAATTATCACACGTTACTGAATGAGTAGTAAGGGTTAATTAAAAATTAACCAGTTAGGAATAGAGTTGTAATTCCTTTATTAATTAAGTTCCCCTGGAAGCGTTTCTCAATTATCACACGTGTGGGTGTTGTGTCACGGTGAAGTGATTACAATATTGTGTAAACTAGACACCTAGAGATTAACTAATTAAGTGATCAGTTCTGGGTTGTTATTATGTGTTGTTGTTAATTAACTACTGCGGCAGTACATTTGTCTGCGTAGTAGTAATACAGATTCCAAAGTGTATAGTGTTTTTGTTGTGTTTTCTAGTGAACTAAACGTGCTATATTACATATACTTTATATATAGATCTTATCTCTGATCATACTTAGACGAGCCACACGCGGGTATAACTGCCCGTTACAGAGAGATCTAATAGATATACATTTAGGAGAGATATTGGGATAATCGTGTTTCATTCAGTTACGGGTATTATAGGATCCTCGTGACACACACTCTCTCTCTCTCTCTCTCTCTCTCTCTCTCTCTCTCTCTCTCTCTCTCTCTCTCTCTCTCTCTCTGAGTCTCTCTCTATCTCTCTCTCTCTCTCTCTCTCTCTCTCTCTCTCTCTCTCTCTCTCTCTCTCTCTCTCTCTCTCTCTCTCTCTCTCTCTCTCTCTCTCTCTCTCTCTCTCGGTGTGTGTGTGTGTGTGTGTGTGTGTGTGTGTGTGTGTGTGTGTGTGTGTGTGTGTATGTATGTATGTATGTATTAAAATATTCGTGCTTCTTTTGTTGTTCAGTATATCTATCAAAACGTAATCGAATATATATTGGAGACTGTAATGTCTGGGAGGTGAGGGTCGCGAACCTGAAATACGCGCCGGTGGCTCACGGCGTGTTGTTATTAAATGCGAAAGTAATTTCTGTTTGTTAAACAAGCTGGTGCAAATGTGGGGGTTAGAGTGACCCGCGGCAACTCAATTTGCTTACAAACTAATATTGGCTGCTGAGGACAAATGCCACATTTAAACATGGAAATGAAGACAACAAAATCAATGAGATGCATGCAAGGCATGTTTTGATTAAGCTAGTTAAAAATGGGCTTCAACGATCTATAGATTTCTTTTCTGTTTTATGCTGATGGAGCATTTTCATTATTAAAGCTGGAAGAAGCTGACGAATGCTTCATTAACACCAATGTTTGTTTATGTGATACAAACTATTGCATTTAAAGATATGTCAGTCGTGGAGTTTATTATTCATATTTGTCATTTATAAAAGTAAAAAACAAAATTGCTTCGACTATAATCACTTTAAAATTGAATGTATATAAATTTGTTTTAAAATATTTGACGTTTCGTCAATATAACACCAACATCGACAGGAGAATAAACAATGACCTGGACTCAATCACTGGCAACCTAGTGGCTGTACCCAGGATGAACTTGTCTAAACTTTCACTAGATACCGATACGTAAATACCTTTTCTTTAATTCAGAATGAACAAACACAGTGATAGGCATGTAAGCCAGCGGTGTATAAAACCGTCATTTTAAAAACAAGTCTGGGTAAAAGCAGGAGCTGAAAGAAGGAAATGTTTTATTTAACGACGCACTCGAGACATTTTATTTACGGTTATATGGCGTCGAACATGTGGTTAAGGACCACACAGATATAAATAGAGGAAACCCGCTGTCGTCATTTCATGAGCTACTCTTTTCGATTAGCAGCGAGGGATCTTTTATATGCACCATCCCGCATACAGGATAGTACATACCACGGCCTTTTTTATGCCAGGTGTGGAGCACTGGCTGGAACGAGAAATAGCCCAATGGGCCCACCGACGGGGAACGATCCCAGACCAGCAGGAGCTGAGAGCAATAGGATAACAACAATATTAATGACTAACGTCGGTGTTGTATAAATAGTATTAGTTGTTAAAACAAAAACTCCTCCTGACCATCAGGCCATCGAGAAATCGGATGTAAGAACTGGAACAGGCATACCTGAACCTTCAATGGACATGCGTATGTCTATAAAAGAACCATATACCCGAAAACCAGAAGGACTGTACTCACTGAGACCATTTGAGTGAACAGAGTATCAGTCTGTGTGACAAAGGAATCATCTTGTTGCGGTTCAGTTAATACTTAAAGTAACAGATACGTGTAAAAGGACTACAGAAATTATTTATATTTGTATTGTGATTCTACTGAACTGATAAATACTATCTCTGACACGTTCTGCGAAGGATCGCATTCACTTAGCTAGCAGAAACTGTTGAGGAAACAGTAAATTTGTGTTCCTTGATAAAATGTTAGACCTTATATTAATATACAAATTTAAATCTGTGTTATTAACAAGTAGTTTATGCTTAGGTTTTCAATCTAAAAAAGGAATGGACATGTCTTCAAAGTGTGCGTGAACATATATGAGAATATGCATAGCCTACAAAACAGCAAAGACTTGCTTTTAATGTGTTGAAAATATATTACTTAGCTTTTTACTTTTGTAATTATAATATTTTCTTCCCACACCGTATAAAGTGGATGAAAAAAACCCCAAGTCGACTGCTCCATTTATTCTATATGATATATGTGAAATAGAAGAAACCAGGATCATTACTAGAGGCTGAATTCGAGAGATGATGACCAAAATGGCTGATTTGTATTCTGGCACTACCTCCAGCACTTAACACTGACGTGAATGGCC